>NW_017304543.1:962406-965806 GCF_001594115.1 Trachymyrmex septentrionalis
GGCCATTTCAAACGCTACTAATAAAGATCGCGCCCAATGGAGAACGATAGACTCTATCGCGATTCTAGCGCGACGTTTCCGGCAACGCCTGGCAGAACGATTGTCGAGAGCGTAATGTCTTCCCGACTGCGATGAAGAACTATATGGCCGAAATAAAATGGAAAAACACATCGCGTCGTCAGCTTTACGAGGGGAACGGAAAAATTTCCGTAGATAATTCAAGAGTATTCACAGAAGAATACCTTGTTGAATAAAATGTTTTTACCTACGTATAATGCACATTACTCATGAGATACATATATTTTTCTATATATAGTTCAGAATTACATACACCGGCCTCGCCGATGACTCACTGGTCGAAGTGTAAAATGTATTTGCGTCGTACTATCAGTGCACACGTAGCTGCAGGTAGACATTATCGCGATTACATCGACGGGACTAAGCCGCTTTAATCGCGCCGTCCATCGTGACGGTGACGGTTCGAACGATCGTACGTCTTTCCACGTTTCAAACGGGAGACGTACAGGAAATCAATACATCGGCCCACGCCGAAGAGTCTGAGGGGCGAGACAAACGCAGAAACTCGTCTTCCGTAAACTCGTCAGCGTTATAAATAACGAATTATCGATCTATTTCACCCGTGTACGACGATGCGTCGTCGTTCCTCCTGTTTACAGAGGCGTCCGTAAAGATAGTAACGTGGCATTTATCGCATTTATTGCGAAGGGGGGCTCGCACGGTTCGATCATTTCACGTTTATATAATGCTGTATAAATTATTAAATTAAACGCGAACGCATTCCTAGTTTTTAATTTTCTTTTACAATCGAACGTACGGTCTCGAAACTCATTAGCCATGCCACTCTTCTCTTTGAAATATTTAATCCTCCTACAGGGTCAATTTGACAAATAAAATTTTCATTCGTAGGTCAAGCAATAATGCGTCTTAGTCATTAGCAATTTCTTTTATCGCTTTATAATGAAGCAACGCGTTACTTTTGAAGTTCGTCACGTTAGACTCGGTCTTGCGTTGGTTAGAAAAAAAAAAAGAAACAATCGAAAAGTGAAAACCGGAGAGACTTGACATCAATTTTTATGCGCGCGATACAATACGTGTGTCGAGAGGGTCTCTTTTGCATTTTTACGTAAATAAAATATAAGCGTGTCTCTTCAACAATACACTCGCGCGGTTACACAGTAATGCGTGTTGCACAAAGAGTCCGGGTTTTCGCGAGTGTGACGATCTAACGTTAACAATGCGAGATTTCGCGATTCCGCGAAGCGCAACGCAGGTAAAAAGGAACACAATGCAGAGTGGGCACACATAGTGACGGCAATGACGACGACAATGATGACGATGACGACAAGAAGAGAGGACTCTTTTGTTCCCCTGCTCTCCACCGTTCTCTCGCTCGTGCTCTCTCGCGGTTATGCTCTGGCTCTCACCGCATAAAACATCTAGCAATGCTGCCGCAGATATTTACCGTTTGGAAAGCCAAAGGTTCGAGGTTGAAAGAAATTTATCGGTCATTTTTTACTTGCATCCGTCTTCCAATTCTTTTCTTTTTTTTTTGCGATTATTTCATGATGCGCAGGATGATGCAATGCAGAATCTTCGACATTTTTTTTTTGTTAAACATGTAATAGATATTGTAATTATCGTTAGGAATGATATTAATAAAAAAATCAAGAGCTGACGGGGCAATGAAGTATTGACGTCAATCGCGAGTGCCCCATGAAGCAGAATTTTATTTTGACGATAAAAAAACGCAAAAGCAAGCAGTATCTAACAGTTTTGTAATATTTTATTATTCAGACAAGATGTACCTTTAACGATCCAGCAGCATTACTTCATTATTATAACGTGATTACCAACTCGATGATTCGATCATGTAACTAACCTCAAGTGGGTCGACTAATTAACGAAGGATTTGATTGTGTATAATCGTAATACCGCGTACGCAGAAATTGCAAAGGCACGTACGCGCAATTTACAGACTTTTACTACGATTTATACTTATTATAGCGTGAGAGTTATACAAATTGTATTTTGAAGCAGACTATTACATTAGTCTCGATATAAATATCATGACAGGCGATTGGCACGCACGATTACAATTGGATGATCGTATATATCTTAATTTAAAACGTCCAAGATTCGAGGAGACTGACAAACGACATTTCGACGTGTTTCTCCATTTACCGGAAGGGAAGACACCCGTCAAAGTTAACATCGTGACAGACTTTGAGAACAAAACTCTGATTAACATCGAAATCCGATGTGAGGGAGAACGTCAATATTAAACATTCTCCGGAATGTTCGGCGAACGTCTATAAATAGACGATCTTCCGTGGGAATCGCTTCGAATCGGAAGCGGAGATCCACGGCGGCGGCGAGAAACGTTTCGGGGCAGGAAAAGGAAACAAAAAAAGCAATTCGCCATATCTCCCTGAAATTCAAGCCAGCCGTCCTCCCTGCAGAGGCGGTCGACGGCACGTTCTCCGGCAGACGACACTGACACAAGCGACTATCGCGGGCCTCCGCGCCGTGTCGAGTCAGTCGAGACGCCCCAACGAGGCCGGCGCGGCGCGGCGAGGAACGTGGCAACAGCGCTATGACTCAGCTCTCCTCGTTCCAACCGTTGCCCTCCGCCACCCCCCCCTCCTTCCTCCCTGCCCCATCCGTTACCCTGCCCCGCGACCCAACCCGTCTCCCGTCCCGTCCCATCATCCAGCCGGCACTACGCAGCTGACGCCCTTCCCCTCCCCCGCCGAGGGAAATTGCCCCACCATTACTCCGCCATCCTTCCTCCGTGTCCCAGACTCCGCTCTTCTCCCATCCCTATCGGCCCCTATCGCGTACCCCACCACCACCGCCCCTACCATCTCGCTACCACCACCGCTAACCGCGCCGACTCTCGCGCGCGGGATACCGACCAACTCGTTTGCCCCCACTAAATCTCCCAGCGCGGCGCGGCGGGTACATGGGGACGATTTCTACGACGGCGCGGTGTGGCGCGTCGCGTTCGTGCCGCTTCGCCGAGGAGAGACGAGCGTGCAAAGCCAGCGCAAAAAAGTCCCCTTTGGAAGAAAAACATCTCTCTTTCTCCCTCTCTCTCTCTCTCCCTCGCTATATCCTATCGTCGCGCGTTGTACTCACCGACCCTATCCTCTCTCTCTCTCTCTCTTTCTCTCTTCCTTCGTCCACCTCCGCGGGAATCCTCTACCTCTGCCGGTTCCTTCTCGTTGTGTTCCAAGACCCTGTACGGTCTCTCTCTCTCTCCCTCTCTCTTGTCTCGCTCCTTTTGTCTCGAATCTTCTTTTTCAGGGCCTTCTGCCATTCTGTTTCTGTTCGTCCCGTGGCAGGGACGAACAATGCAACGTGATCCAGGTGCAAGAAT
>NW_017304543.1:965906-967733 GCF_001594115.1 Trachymyrmex septentrionalis
TGTCTCGGATCTTCTTTTTCAGGGCCTTCTGCCATTCTGTTTCTGTCCGTCCCGTGGCAGGGACGAACAATGCAACGTGATCCAGGTGCAAGAATAAGAGGAGGGTAACAGAAAGGTAGACACGGGGATGAGGGAGAGGAAGAGGGATTTATAGCGATGCGTGCGACGTTGACTAGTTACGGTATGCGTGAGCTAAATTCATTTCTACGCTTCGCGCTTATTTTTCGGCATTCTGTACTGTTAAAATCGATGGTTCCTCGGTTTCGCCAGTTGCTAGGCAAGCACAATCATTCGTGGATCCGATAATATTTGGCACAGTTCGAGTGCGCGCGATCAGGAGAACGGAAATATTTCATTTTATATTGGTATTATCTTTTTCCTCGCGAGAGAAATCTTTTCTTATCAAATCTGGTATTCTCTTTCTATATCGTTGTTAGATTGACCTTTCTTGTCGGACACATTGTCCCTGATATCGCTTATTTCTGTGTAACATCGATTCGACAGGTTTGGAATTAAAGCGTTTTTGTGTCATCGATAATCCTAGTTCTACTAACAGCGATATTCCAGATATTCGTATAGAGCGACATGAATCATTAACAGTACTTTAATATGTTCTTGAAATAGAAGCCTCGGAATTGTGTTAGCAATTGTTGTTTCTTCATTACCGCAGCAGTTTATGTAAACGTAGAAACGCAATAATTTATGCGACGATCGCCGACAAATATTTGAATAAGATAACACAATTAACAATTAGCATGTTATACTGTTAGCAGTTATATTTCCTTGAAGTTCCTCCATTTTCCTTCTCGAAACGAAATTACATGTTTCGTAATTGCAGTTTTAATCGCAACGATAACGTAAAACGTCCGATTGCGAAACGTTTATTTATAACTTGAATAAGCGGTCAATGAACGTATTTACTGGCACATCTCAGAAATTGTATATCTTAAGACAGAAATATAAAGTGTCTTCACTAAAGGCTAATTAAGGCATTGATTTCAATTTAATCATTTCTGCAAAATTAACATTTACGGGGTCAATTCTTTTGCGAAAAAAATCTAACATCTCCTTCTCGGGGACATGAGAACTTTTCAAGAATTCTGTTGAAAAGTATTATCATTATATTCAGATCGATGGATGTTATTAAACTTGACAATTGTCAAGTTTAACAGCTTCAACTTCAGTTGAGATTCTTCAAATGTTATGTAAATACATTTGTATACAAAAGAGAAAAAAAGATCATATAACAGAAGGTGAAGCGAATTAACCGCTTGGAGTGTAATTTATGATCGGAGCATTTTCTGCAGAATTTCATATTGACGTGAGATAATAGCTTTTTCAGTTCATCCCGTTTAAAATATAAGCGGCTTTAGAACTAATCGCGCGATCGTTCCGTAATCTTGGAATTATCCAGAGTCCTTCCCGCACTAAATAGAGACAGAAAGGAGAGGCCGGTGACTACGAGCGCGAGGCCCCGCGTAGGTTCGAGGTCGAAGGCGGTGAAGTCACGTTAGGCGAGTGTTGTACCGCTTATATGTGTCGTATAGCTGAAGTGCCGTTATTTTAATGCAGATACGCGGAGACCGGACGAGACTGAAAGGCCGTAGGAGACACATTCGAGTTGCATATACTCTCTTGCGCCAACGCGCAACAAAGAGGCACCACCACCACTATCGCCATCAGCCTCTGTATCTCACCGTCGGGTTTCCCGCCAGGATTTTTCCGCTCGGCGAGTACTATGATACATGAATAGCCGCTCATTATCATTTTGCGAAGACGCTCCGCGATTCTTATGCATTTCCCCTCTCCTCCTCCCCCCCCCCCCCG
>NW_017304543.1:967833-973436 GCF_001594115.1 Trachymyrmex septentrionalis
ACACGACGAACTGTAGAATGAAGAGAACACAAGGTGGCCCGGGATCACCGGATGGCACATTCACGTGCATAGCGTCTTTTGTGAAATGTTGAAGATAGTTTTTTTTTTTTCAGATACCGATAAACTTTTCGATCTGTAAGTCATTCAGGCTAACTGTTATAAAGAAGCTATTTCTTCATTAACTATTAATTTTTATTTCAAAGAATACTATAAATAATAAGAGAGTATTTTTTTTTTCATCGTTTAATTTGTGAAGTAAACATTGGCTGAGTTTTATTCATTAAGTTGTTGGTTGCTACGATATCTAATGTTATCATAGCTACGGAGTAGGAAATTATAGGCTGTGCCATTTTCGCTAGGAAAAAGAAATGAAAAATTATATATTTTGAAAAAATTATATTAGCATTCGATTCTGAGATTACTTCATAGGTGTACAAGACGAAGAAAAGAGAGGGATCAGGATTGAAGGTGAAATTTATTTTAAATATCTCGGACATAAAAACATTAATGTAACACAAGGATTACATAATGACGATAGTTAGTATCAAATAATTGTTGCCATATTTCAGTTAAGCTAATGAAATTGTGACATCGATAGTATTATTAATTTTTAGTAATTGATATAATTGAATCTAATTAAATGCGCAACTAACCCGACAACGATATGGAAATTTTCTCCGCAATTTTAATGCGGATGCATACGCAGAGGTATAATGTAGTCTTAGCTCGAAGATAAATCATCACAGAAATATTCCACAAGTCGGGTCAGACAGCGTCTGGACAATGCAGCCTGCCTAGCAGGTTTCTAAATACCTAGCACCTGTTACAAGTCTAATTCTTCCGTAGCAGTGGTTCCCAAACTTTCCAAAACAATTCCCCGCTTTATACGCTGCGACGTAAGAGCTGGATTAATTTCCCTTCGCAGGAAACGCCATTCTTATATCTGCATTGATTCAGTTTATCCACAATCCGCGATAGTTAACTGTCGCGTTCATGACATTGGAAATATTTTTATGACTAAGGCCGAAGCACAGACCTTAGCATAACGCATAATGCATAAAGTATATAAGAAAATCAATCAATCAGTCTTTTTATTTCATGAAAAGGGAGGGCAATGAAGGACTCTGATTGGTTCATTTTCTTATGCATTATGCGTTACGTAAAACTCCGTGCTTCCTTCAACATATCATTTGTGGGATTCAAATTGTCAGACTTTAGACTTCTCAAGATTCGCATCGATTTTCTTTCGCACGTATTCTCGATTCGAGCAGTATCGCATTGGAATATTTGTTGTTTTTTTTCCAACCAGCGCATACGACTCGGACGAATAAAAAAAAAAAGGGAGAATCATAAGAGAGAACCTTCGTCTTTGGAGTGTCAGTTGATTCGTAAAGACAAGTCGATCGTTGCAACGAGGAAGAAGAGGAGTAGTCGGAAGAGCAAGAAGTAACGGTAGTCGATATTACGACCACCGCCGCGCCTACATATATTCCGCTGTATGGCGTTTGTCGTTCGCGTATTTGCTCCGTGGAGAAAGCCAGCGTCGGGTTATATATCATGTTCGTTGCGTGTCGGACGTCGTGAGAGTGCGAGATAAAGGGGGATGCAAGTGTGGGACGCGGTGTATCATTATACCGTGGTTGGTACCACGGATAAGGTGGACCGATACACAATGTGGTGGAATGTTTGGTCACGAACATCAATATACACGTGAATTGTAAGGGGAGGAAGAGAGCTCTCTCTCTCTCTCTCTCTCGATTGAAGAATAGCTCTAAAAGCCCCTAACCGACGCGAGAAGCGATAACATTCTCGATTCCGAGAGCGAGCCCTTGAAAATGGGCTATAGTCATAACGGTTTACAACATAGTTGTAAAGTTGTCTGTTCCGGTGGGGATCTCGGCGGAGTAACTTTTCGTGTCTCTCTCGCTGTGGAATCCGACGTGTTCCAACACACTTTTGCGATAGTATTTCTGTACGCGACACATCGAGCCGAAAGGGCGACGCGACGCTCTTGAGGACGAAGTGGCGGAGGAGAACTCTTCGACGTATATACGAATGTCTGAGAGGAACGAGAGCGAGGGAGGCGAGGGAAAACGAGAGAGGAAGAGATCAAGGTTCGAGCGAGAAAGGAGGTTTCGGACTGCGAAGCCAGTGGCGTAACTCTTTCACGGAGTACGGTCGCCTGTACGACCGTTTACAATTGTCGCACATGAAACCCACGCGTTGCCTCGGCGTTGCTTCTCAGATACCAGTGGAGTTTTCATGACGGGAAAGGACTTTTTCGAATACCGTTTATTTTTTCGCGCGGAGAATAGAACGCTTCTAAAACCTCATCTACAATAGTCGCACAGACGATTGTTGCATGTCGTGAGTAATAGTACAGCGGGAAAAATTGTCGTGTGTCGTAAGAGTGTCGCTAGATGAGCGTCTACAACAGTCTCACAAGGATTGTTTGTCACATTCAATTAACAGACGTTAACTTTAATAACGCAACTTTAATCAAGTTTACAAACACGATAGTCCGACGACATTTATTATTAATCTTGCAATTTTGCTCTCAATTTTTGAACTCAATGTCGTTATATAACCGTTTGCTCGGTGAATCGAATAATGGAACATAGTGAGGTGCGATTAGTGAACAGTGAAGAACAACAATGTTCCAAAGGATTCCTATTTTTGTGAGTCGATGGAAACAGATCGTGAAGAGTTTCTTGCTTGGACCAGAAGAATGCGGCTGTATCGACTCAGAAATATTTATGAATTCGTTCGCCCTCGACTGTTGTAAAAAGGTTATTTGAGATTGATGTAAAAAGGAGTCGTCGTGCTGCGATTGGCTGAACTCATGCGACGCGCTTGTAGAGACAGTTGAAGTGGTTCAACTCCGACTGAGCTTTCTAAGCCAATATCAATTCAATAAGCCGTTATCTAAGCCTTAAGCCGTAAGAAATTGACCAATCATAGTCGATTATTAATCTCACATTCGACTGTGACTGATCAATTTCTTACGACTTAGAACTTAAAGCTTATAAGTAATGGCTCATTATAGAATGTGTATACGACAAGACTCTTGTAACTGCGACAACCGTACGATTGGAAACAGTACTTCTGCGACATTCTCATATCTGCGACACAGTGCCTATGTGACTATTGTAGATAGAGAGACCCTCCAATAAGTCTGGACACGAGCTACAGTTTCGAACGTAGGGTAGTAATTTAAACAAAAATCTGCGAGAGAAGAGGATCTACATTTATTATTCCTATCTCTCTCTCTCTCTCTCTCTCTCTCTCTCTCTCTAATTGTCAAAACATGGCGAATCAATAAAAAAAATGGCTTTCTCATGTCTAAACGCTTATTAGAGGGTCTTCAACTGTAGATGAGGCATACACGAACGTTCTTCGCGCCATGGATGAGCAAGATCTTCACATGGTACAAGCCACGTTTAAGGATATAGCCGAAGATTAGATACACAATCTAGCGAATCGACCGTCGATTGCGCGCTACCGCGAAGCGGATGCGCGACGGACGTTGAGCAAGACGGCCGGCGCGGCGCGAGGAGGCGTAAAAAAAAGGAAAAGAAAAACGGTGAACGTGGCGGCGTTAAAAAGCGCGGGAGAATACATAAATATTTTGCAAGGTGCGGCTGCCGGTGCGGGAGTTACGCCACTGGATGCGTGCACACGGTGCAGCGCAACACTGCAGTCTCCCGTCGCGGTGTTCACACCGAGGCTGCCTTTTTCTAGGGCTCCCTTCTCTCCGCGTGCGGCCGACGATTTCACCACGCTCAGCTGGGCATGGTTCTCCGCTATGAAAGGCGGTGTGTGCGTCTGTGCGCGCGCGCGTGTGTGTGAGTGTGTGTTTGTGCGCACGCGATTGTACGCTCCTCCGCGTAATACAAGCCGGACGAAGACGTGCTAGGACAATGATTTCGCGATGTTTACGCGAAGAGTCGCCTCGTATCTCTTCGATTTCTCTCTCGCTCAAACCTCACGACAAGCTCCGGTGTCGTCTCGAGGAGTTACGCGTTCCCCTTTCAACGGACACAATGACACCGAATTCTTGTTGCCGAGGTAAACATGGCCGACATAAACAGGAAGTAGGAAAATGAGAGCCGCGCGCGTGGAAGATGTTTCACGCTTTAAGGCCTAACGGGCCTAACGTGACGAGCGGTGATTCTTTTTTCTTTTTTTTTTTTTTTTATAGAGTCATTGTATGTAAACTTCAGTCCGTGGTATTGAAATGTGAGAAAAAGCTAGGAGATCGGAATGCAAGATTAATCGTGAAAAAGTCAATTACTGAATTTGCAATCGATAAAGGAAGTTCTTAACACTTTACGCACATTTGATGGCTTACCGAAGCGTAAGAAAACGATTGCGAATCGCGATTGCGTATCTCTGAGTAGATGAGTCATGAAACACGAGAAAAAGAAGAGTTATTACGTTAATTAGCAGCAGCCTTAATGAGCAAGATAAGGCAATCGCGTGACACGATAGGAAAAACACATTAGAAGGGGGAGAAAAGTCGCGGGGTATATATACTCTCCGGTACGGAAACTGGAAAAAAACGCGATATATCATCTTCGGTGTTTCTACGCTCGCGTATCCCTAACGCGTGCGAAATCATTTCGCAATTATCCCGTCGGCTGTTGCCCAGACAAAAGGAAGAAAACGCACACGGCGGAGAATTACAGCGTGGACTCGTTTCTGGTGGGGGGAGAGACAGAGGCTCGAATGATGATATCAGGAGAGAAACGAGTTCTCGTTAAGGGGTAGTCTACACTTGATACGTGTACGCGCGATATATATAAACTCGTTGCACGAGAGGAACTGTTTTTATTTCGAGAACACGAGGACGGTTGAATAGAGCTTTCCGTCCGCGCGGGACATTATGACAAATAAATAATTCGAAAAAAAAGACGACACGCGGGGAGTAATTTCGTATAGCTACGCCCACCGCGACGCGTTTTCACGACGCTTATTAGCCCTCCCTGTATCGTCCAGTCCCCCGTATGTTGTGCAATTATTCATTTTGTTGCGGCATAAAGAAGAAATCGTTTGTCCGCGATGCGTGAGAGCGCGTAGAAATTTACGTATGAAATCGGATACAGAGCACGGAACGTTACATCGCGCGCTTCGCCGGAGGTTATAACAATGTTACATGTTGTGCTATCTTCTTTAACATTACGCAGTATATCGGTACACGAGCTGCGGTGGATTTAAGGCGGGCAAAGCGGACAAGGGTGAGGTGAGCTCGATATAAATAATTAATAACGCGACACCTCTGCCTCGCGCGCCTTTGATGCCGTCATTGAATTATTACGAAACTGCACATTACAGAACTTTCAGGTTTGAAAAGAAAAGAGCCGCTCGTTTCTTTTGTAATCGTAGATCGTGAGCCAGCCAGGATGAATGTTTCGAACGCAGAAGGATCCGGGGTCGAGTGTGAGAGACAAAGGAATTCCTAAAACAGAAATTCGAATGGTTGCCCTTCGAGGTTAACATTTCAAGACCTGCGCGGTCCGTCCGTTTTTTCGTCGTCACTTGCGTAAGCTTTGTCGGTAAACTCTCGAAAGTTCGTTCGTTGGCAGGAGGGTGGGGGGGGGGGG
>NW_017304543.1:973536-977739 GCF_001594115.1 Trachymyrmex septentrionalis
CTCTCGAAAATCGAGCCATAAAATAAAATCGACTTGGCTTTCCTCCGCGGTGGGTGGCTCACCGGACGTAAACCTATATAGGAGGCGCCTGTTTTAATGACGATCTATTTTCGTCAATGGCATACGAACTCGTGCGCGGTTGTTTCGTCAGTGTCAACAGGAAGCAATAGAATTTTTATTTTCCTACGTGCGCGCACGCCGAGGTCTCCCTCTCTCCTCCTCTGCGGTGCCGATCGAGAGGTTTTCGCGACCTGATCGAGGAAATCGCAGCCTGGGAGAATGCTCTAATGGAACGTTTAACGTGAATGTTTTAGCGTCGACCGAAGCCCGACTTTGTTCTTTAACGGGCCGCCATAAATCTCGCTGTAGTCACATTAAATGCAAATTAGGTATAACACGCTCGGTACGCGGAGCGCAAGCGCGAGATTTGATTTTTTTTCCCCGCTCGATACGTTATACACGTTGCTTCGTTAACGCGAAAAGGCCGAGGAAATTTTTTTCTTGCCTGACACTATCGAGCGACGTCGTCCGTTTGGTAATCGCGATTTTTTTCTCGAAAAAAAATCTCACGCGAGCGCGAACGAAACGCAAGAAGAATTCAGCACGGCACCGCGTTGTTACACGGTGCTGTGAGTTTCGCCCTTAATTTCATTGTACTCCAGCATTAGTGCACAATGCAGTTCATGCCGCGCGTGATTGTGGATTCGACGCGCGCGACCTTGCGATAACGACGCCGTCGACGCGTCAGAAACGTCAGGAAACTGCAGTTTCCCCGGCGTGTGCATTGTTCCGTTTTCTGCGGCTGGCAGATGCCACGGGGTGAATCGATTGACCGGTCGACCGACCATATGGTATAAAAGACGGTCGCAAAATATCCTCGTACAATGTGCCCTTTGCGCGAGCGGGTTTTATCTGTTTTTGAATAATTTAATGGAAGTAAAATGTCTGATTTTTAAAAGCAGATGATACGTAGAATATTTTACGATATTTTTATTTATAATTTTTGCCTATTTTATAATCTTAATGCTATTTTTCTTGGTTACTCTTTTAATATAAAGAAACTACACTGTGTGATAATCCTACTCGCAATATTCATAGGTCAAATGGATTCGAACATATTTTTCAATTACGTTAGTAAAAATTGTTCGTAACATATATTTTTCTCAACTTTACATAATTTTAAGTTTTACACAATCTTGTGGATTTTGATCTTTAAAATGGAAAAAATTGTTCGATTATATTAACTTTAAGTTAAGAGATACATTCATTTAAAATACACTGAATCCTCAAATATCGGATTAAGGAAATTTTGGAGCAAAATTTTGGGTTCTTTATTACACTCGAGCGTTCATTCCAGATTAATTTTTATTATTGTATTTTTCACAAATACATAAAAATTATTAAGTGATTTTCACATACCTTAACATCTTTAGAAAGTATTTGTAAGGTATCTATTAAAAGCAAGAAAGGTAGAGACTATTAGGTTTAGCAAAAAGCTCCTATTGTTTCGAAGAAATGAGACAAGACTGCACGAATGACTCAATTATGTGTATTAAGCATGAAATAAAATCCTAACGCGATGTTAACACGCAGAAAAAGAAAAGATTTTGCTGAGAAGTCTAAAAATTAAAATAGATATGGATCTAAAAATAATTTTGCTGAACCATCAAAATAATTATGTAAGAAACTTAAATATGATGAGCAATGCTACAAAAAGTTTTGACATTCTACCATCTAACTAGTTCGAGCATCTTATATACATAATTGCTTGGACAGTCCAATAAAGTTTTACGATCTTTTTTTAGATCTGTATCTACTTAAATTTTTAAATACTTCAGTAAAACCATTCTTTCCGTGTATAAGTAAAAATAATGGCAAAAAAAAAAAAGTAACGCGTTATTACGTATCATTAACGGACTCGTTTATTAAGAAGTGTCGTTTTCAGCTTCCATTCGCAGATCTCGAGGAATCACGAGTGGAAAGGCTGATTCCTCGTACTCCCCGATCGGTCACGCACATTCCTATAATTGAATTTCGCCGTGTACGATGAATTTCTGCAACGGCGCGGCCTCGCCTCGGCGATTTTCAATTCGCGGAATTCACCGTGGCGCGCTGACGTGAAAGTTCACCGTGGAGTTCGGCACGTTGACAGTTCGTCGACCCCGATCAAACGAAACCGGCCATGTGGGTCTTGTCGCACGTGCCGGTGCATACGCGCGCCCGCGCTCGTTTAAAACGTGTCTAAAAATTCAAACGCGGCCAAGTTAGGACAAGGAGAAATATACAGAAACGCGGGCCGAGATTTACGAGGAGGGAAATCGGAAGGGTTGAGAAAAATATATCCAATGGTGGATATTTTTGTCACGGCCAGTGCAATGTTAACACGACGAAAGCGACTACACGATCACAGAACGATATCCTTACGACGCCACATTTCCTTTGAACATTTTTGACAATAACGTCTACGCCCAGAGAAAAGGTTGCTTCGATTTCAAGACATTTTCTTTGCTATACGATTAAAGAAAACGTTTCTTCTTTGATTTCAATATTATTTCTTTAAATCGAATAAATTTTATTTGATTTAAAAAAATAATGTTTAAATAAAAAAAAATTTTTTTCTTTAACCCCGTATAGGAAGGAAAATTTTTCTGAGTGTAGTGAAATATGCTTGTTTCACGAACGCGCTTTATTAATTACCACGCACGACCATCGACATATAGAATGGTCTGCATAGAATTAGCCAAATATGCTGTAGCACGAAAGATATTACATAGGATGCGTTATTTGTCAAATGACCAACAAAGAAATGAAATGATGTACGAGAGCGTTGCAAACGTTAAGTGGAACGCACCTATAAGAGGTTTGCTTTATTTCTTTTACTAACATCTCATTGGTAATTTAATTTTAGCGGGAAACAAAATAATCAATGAAACGCTAACAAGAGAGACAAAATAACCAATGAAACGCTAACAAAACAGGTCTCCTCCGTAATGTCTTTTAAGGGCGAAGAACGGAATCTTGCGTAACGCATAAGAAAATGAACCGATCGAAATCTTTCATTTTCTTCCTTTCCATGAAATAATAGACTCTGGTTCTATTTTCTTATGCCTTACGCGTTATGCAAGAATTTGTGCTCCAGCTCTTATTCCTCAGACGTGGCTGTTGCGATGCTCAATCCATCCCACACAATGCAATTCTCCGAGAGACGCCCTTAGAGACGTGGACGAATTATGTTGTGTGGGATTCTATGTCGATGACGACGACGTTAACTATGCGCTCATCTTTACAAGAGGTAAAAGAGAGAGGAAAAAGAGAAGAAAAGGAGAGAAGCGTTTCTGCTCCACCAGGCTAACAAGCAAGACGCAGGAAGCTTTCTCCGTTCCGGACGATCCGTTTCGGGTGCGCGCGGATATTGGCGTCGACTCGCACCGATGCTCTCTCGAAACGTTGACCGCGTTTAATAGACGTCGTTATAACTTTACGATCGTCCACCGTGCGTTACGAGTGACGTGTGGAGAAAACACACGCAAACGCGTGCACACGTATACGTCCGTATCGTCCTGACAGCCGCGGGTGCGGCTTTTACGATGAGAAAAATAATAAGGTCGGATCAACGACATTGGGACTTTTCAACACTTTGCACAGGAACCTATGTGAAGACATTCAAGACGAAAAGTGAGATTCTCTTGGTAGACGCTAAATATATTGCGACAACCTATCGTTAATCGTTTACGACTCGTTCGACCAGCGAGTTAATTAACTCGTAACTTTGACACAACCTGATGATTGAAACGAGTGAATGTAAATGCTCGGAAATATTAACATTTCTTGCTAAATTTATTGACGTTACACACGGTGTACTTCGGTTTCGTCACGACAAATTTCAGAGGAAAAGTTATTCTCCAGACAGCAACGGCTGTTAATATAACTTTACATAAGTAGACTGGAAGATTCAGATATATATCCGAACGTATAACATAAAAATCACACTCCTTTCACTAATTTCAAAAATTCTTTTATAAGCCGTTCGATTTGAGAAAATGAAAGTGCAACGGAGAAGTGTAGTAATGAGCTGTTTCTGATCGATAGATCACGTGGTTAAAGCTGAAGCAAGTGTTCTTGGCGGAAGATATAAGCAAAAATACATGCCTTGTAGTTGTCAGCTGATTTCTCGCTTTTACTAGAAAATATTTGCTCTTTGTG
>NW_017304543.1:977839-980116 GCF_001594115.1 Trachymyrmex septentrionalis
AGGAAGATATAAGCAAAAATACATGCCTTGTTGTCAGCTGATTTCTCGCTTTTACTAGAAAATATTTGCTCTTTGTGTTTTAGAGTAGTATTTATTCGTGAACACGGTAAACAGAAGTAATGTACAGTGAAATCAGCTTATGCAGAATAACAATACATGATTTCTGTATTTTTTATTATTGTTTATCCATTCGCAGCATATTTAATAAATTCTTATTTATGTAACAAATATTTCAAGTAAACAAACGAATTAGTTACTACTTAAAAACATGGAATTAAACAATTTAATTAGAACCACTTAATTAATTCAAGAAAACGTATTAAATTTCACTTCAATTTAGTTTATTACTTATTAAGTATACGTTAATATGGACTACGTTAATATGGTTGTTTACTTTGAAACTAACCAGAAGTGGGTTCGTTTTTACACGCATGGAAGGTAAAAATAGCAAAATGTTATTTAATTCAAGAATTGAATTACCATTGCTCCTTCGATGTTTACAAACAGTAAACAAGGATTAGATAATAACATGGGTATACCCGGATGAAATTTCTGAGAACGCAGTCTAGACACGAACAAAAACTCTTTGAGTTGACTCTGTTTCATTCATGCGAGCCAGTGATGGGAAAAACACGTAATATACCGGTACCGTTAGACAAACTTTGTGTCAAAGTTCACGCTTTACGACGAGTGTGCGAGAACGTCGGGGCCTGTCGACCCGTCCAAGCAACCATCAAGACGGACCGTCGCCTTTCTTGCGGACGACGCGTGTGTCACCTCCGCCTATGTAGTCGCTAAGCCTCATAGGTGGTGATTGAGAGAACTGAGAGGGCGACGAGGAAGGGGGACACGCGATTATGTAACGTTGAAGACGCCGGCCAACGCGACGAAGTACGAAGAAGAGGCCGGTTCGCTTCTTCTCCGACTCGAATAACCGTTGGCATCCAAGGCACCAGATCTTTGAGCGAAAAGGTTACTCCTCCTATTCCGCACGCTCGGCACCCACGACCGCTTTATACGCCGCGGTGCTACTACTCTTCGTTCCACGTTCTCAGATTATCCACGATAAAGTACCGTTCTTTTTCTCCTTCTTTCTTCCTTTCTTTCTTTCTCTCGTTGGTCGCTCTCTCTCTCTCTCTCTCTCTGGTCACCATAAATTTTCACCGTGACGCAGAATAAAATGTGCAACGACGGTACCGGAGTGCACGCGGATCCTTAGTTGGTCATTCATTACAAATACAACCGTCCCCTTTTGCCATACGAACAATTCCATTTCATTAAATGACTCATTCACCTTAGAGATTCTTTCCGCAGATATAAAATCAGTTTTTGCACGCAGCATAGCACGAAACTCATTATTTCTTTATTATGGATGCATTTCTAGGTGTAAAAGTGTACTACAAATATACATTGATATAAGTACGAATGAAAAATGAAATGATAATATAGAATATTTTTGTGCAATTCTATATACTGTTATGTGTCGATCGTCTAACATAATTCTGGGAAGATAAGGGATTTCAAAATAGCTTTTCAAACTGATTGGATCACAATTCCTATTTACGTAAAACTATTGTCCTATTAATATCTTTTCTAATAAAATCATCGAGTGTATAACGTGAGTTTAAAAGGCTTATCAAGTATTATGTTGATCAAGTGCAACCCGGATGAAATGTGTGAATTCTCTCTCTCTCTCTCTCTCTCTGTGTGTGTATGTGTGTGTGTGTGTGTGTGTGTGTGGGTGTACGCTGCAGGTCCAATCGGCCATTTTGAATATATTTGTTTTTTTCAACGCGAAACATCCCAATAGGTATGTCACGATGCGTGAATCCTTTCCGTTTCATTTTTTTTTTTTTTTTACGAAAGGCAATTTGTCGCAGGGCACACAATGGTATCTGATTCCGCGGAATGCTATACAAATCATAGAAGCTCGACACAAAGCAGCGATGTAGCTGGCATTCCCATTTTTCATGACGAACACAAATTTTTGTGACCGTCGACATTGAATTCGCTGAATTGCACGCACAACTCACACGGAAACTAATAATCATTCGTTTATACTCCAAAATGCGAAAATATGAAATAAAGAAAAATTATCCAGATGAAGAATTGTCGAGAGTCGAGACCATTATTGCAGTCATTACATTACCAGTCTCCTTTTATTATTAAACATTCTTCGTTGTATTACCATCCATGGTGTGTTATAATTTATACGTCAATATACTCGGTTCTCACAAAATGAAAATTATTTAGACGTTACATTATACGTCACATTAA
>NW_017304543.1:980275-982079 GCF_001594115.1 Trachymyrmex septentrionalis
TATATATATATATATATCTGTATTAATAAAAAAAAGTTTTAAATAATGGAAAAAGAAAAGCATGCTGAAAGAGCAATAAAAGCCATAAAAGGTTTGCATCATCGAAATTTGAACAAGTAATAAAAGATAAAAACATACGAATAAATATTAGATATGTATATAAATTCATACCGAATTATCTAAGCACTAAAGATCCAATTTGATCGTTTAGAGCTTTTATTTCTTGTATTTATCGTGTATTCATATTACGATTTTAAAAGATGCTTGTTTAACAAGAATAGATGTATAACATTTTAAACTCGCGATGCGGGATTTTTCGGCGTATAATATACATTGTGTTACGAATGTTACGACGTAATCGAACTTGGTAGGTCACCGAACTATCGTTACGATTTTCTTCTGACGTAAAAAGAGCGAAGCAATCGAAGTTTAAGCCGAACGTTAGCTGCTCGTAGGAGGCGAACAGGATGCTCACAATAGATTTTTTGTAGGAAAAAGGAGCGCGGGGATGATAAGTAAGGGACGGGGGGAGAGAAAAAGATCGAAGAAAGCCGATAAATGTCGAGACTCGTTCAGTGCATCGAGCATCTTGGGATCGTCGGTATTTTTAGATCGTAATTTATTATTCCGCGCTATGTCATCGATCTGAACCTCAAAACCTAGATTCCAAAATAATTTTGCCAAACTCGGTTAACGCATTCCGAGGTTGGCGAACTGTTTTTTCTCCCCCTTTTCCTTCTGTAGCCGTTTTCCACATCGTTCTCTATTTGCTAATTAAATCAAGCTGCTATTTTATTATTTCTCTTGGATACGGTCAAAAATACGTGTTATTTCAGAAACGGTTTGTCCCGTAAAAGCAAGATTCGTGCCATTTTCTTTTCATTAGCCATTAAAAAGAAAGGAAAAAAGTTCTCCTCCGATAGAATCTAACGCAAATGTTGAAACAATAATCGCTAAACAAGCCACGATTATCTTGTAGCGTGAATTTCCATTACTTCCAAACGCAGCAAGAAATATTCATAAAATTTTTCCGTGCTAACCTTAATTATCTCTCTTCATATCCTTCTTCGCTGTACGACGCAATATCTTATCTCCTATCGCGATCCTCTCCTTGATGCCGATAATCATTATCAGATAATCTTATCACGAGTAACATCCCTATCATAAATATCGATAGACTTTGCAGAATTCCACTGCTGTACGTCGCGTAATAATAATCGCCGAGGTGACCCCCGCAATAGAATCGAACGATAAGCGGCTCCGCCGTTCCTGCCCGGCTATGTACGTCCGTAATATGTGTGACGGTAACACGCCCACCGGGTACAGTCCCGCGGCAAAACGTCGGTGAGTCTATTGGAAAATGTTTTCCACATAGTTTCCCCGCTGTCGGAGGGACTGGGTCACACGTATACGGCCGGTGGTTCACGGTGTGTAACGCCGGTATATCCGACAACCGGCCGCCACGTTCACGGTACCGCCGGAGTATTTATTTATCGCCGACCGCGTGTATCTGCCCTTGCGAACTTCACGGACAAACACGAATGCACCCCCTCCCCCCCCCTCCCCCCCTGCCGTGCGACGACGACGCATAAAAATGCGATAGCCGGACAGCGAGGCTGCTGTCGGTCGAGCGGTACGTCTTTGAGACAGACGCGCGATACGTATCCGTTGTACGTCTTCTGAACGTTAATTACGAAGCCTCGTGCGAGCGAACATGGAAAGAATGATTTCGTTGAAGTATCCAACGATTTATAACATAGTCAGATATATGGATTTGAGAAGATAATTCTGTCGGATTATTACG
>NW_017304543.1:982179-985289 GCF_001594115.1 Trachymyrmex septentrionalis
CGATTTCGTTGAAGTATCCAACGATTTATAGTCAGATATATGGATTTGAGAAGATAATTCTGTCGGATTATTACGTAGAACGTTTCGAGCATATATAATCAGGCTGCCACAAATTCCTAGAATTCCATAACTTTTCCCTGATTTCCCGATAAAGTTTCATTTTAGATAAAAACTAAACGGTATTTTAAAGATAGATTCTTTCGAACGTTTTAAGACGGAAAGTCTAATAAAAAAAATGCTGAATCTGTGATAATTTTCACATATCGATCAAATTGTAGTTATTCGTGAAAAAACATTTTTCTCAATTGTGGCTGCGTTCAGAATTCTCTAATATGATTGATCTTGTCCTTAGTTCCTCATTGGATCTAAACGTGTGAACCAATCAAATTCAGGAATTATATAACAGTTGCAAAGCTGCGTTTTCTGCTAAACGCAGTCAACGTAGTCCTGTAATTCGTAATTTTCAAATTCTTCCCATTTGAAAACTATCATAGCTTCAGCATTCTCGTATTAGACTTTGCGTCTTAAAACGTTACAAAGAATCTGTCCTTAAAATATTTATCGTCGACTTTGGGACATCCTAACCGATCGGTTGTGTTTCGCGAGCACGATCCTTCCGACACAGCGGTTATCTGCATTCCGAGCGGCCGATCGGTCGGCTAAATTAACTGCGACGGCACGCATAAAAATACACGCTGTCGGGTTTTTCCACCTTGCGATAGCCCACGCGTGGACTGCGGCGGCCAGCACGCAATTAAATAATACCGTCTCTTCCGTGTCAACGTCGACATGACGCTATTCCAGAATCGAGCGCTCGCATAAATCGATCAATACGCCCGCACTTCAAAATACGAAGCGTCACTGTAATGTTATCAAAACATTATGCAGGGAAAACAGAATCGACGGCGACCGATTTTTAATTTGCGCGCGCGCGCACAGAGGACGATCAATTCCCCGGTGTCTGTTTTCGTTTCATCTACCCGACGATGATGACGACGACAAGAAATTCCCGTGATCTGCGCGCCCGCCTTTCCCTCCCACTCTGTCCGCCAAAGTACCGGTACTCGAACTCGAACGGAGCTCATCTCCGCGGAGCGATGTGCGAGTGCAAAACCGGAATCCCCTGATTGGAGAGAACAAGAATGGAGCACATCGGTCTTGCCTGCCTGCCTGCCGGCCGCTAGCGCGTCCGCGATATATTTCGATACGTAAATAAATACAAGGTCGACCGGCGAGCGTTTCTGGGATATAAAGGGCTCTGTAACTGCCTGTGCATAATTGGTACGGGAAAGCTATTGACTGCGACGCGGTGTATTCGGGCGATCACGCGTCGGCCGAAAGTTTCGCGACCCCAGGCGCGGCGGCGGCGACGACGACGACGACGACAGCGGCGGCGGCGGCGGAGGCGGTAGAGCAGTGGCGGTGGCGATGGCGGTGGCGATGGCGATGGCGGTGGCGATGGCGATGGCGATGGCGATGGCGATGGCAGTGGCGGTGGCGGCGGCGACGCCGGCGGTGGTGGCGGCGTCGACGAGCGCCGCGTGCGGGGCGCTCCAGGCTCCATCACGCTCGGCAACGTCGCCATATATCGACCCAGCTGTCGCTGTGGGAAAGAGGACTGGGGCACCAGCCCCAATGTGTGCCTACGAAATTTAACTCTTTCGTTACCGTTTCGCGTCCGATGGTCCCGCATTACTATTACATTGTCCGCTACCGGATGCAACTTCCACGGAAGAAACGTTTAAGAGATAAAAAAAAAGTTCATTCATTAGATATTTTATTCTTCTTTCAAAGCGAATCCTTTAATCATCTAAAGTTTCTCGAAGTCTTCCCGTTATAGTGTGTTCTATTTTTACGATCACGAGCAATGAATGAGTATACGTAATTTATGTTTGCAATAAATCATGATTGATAAGTCGTAATCACAAGTCAATGAACTTAAAAAATGATTTGTTTTATTTACGTAGATAGGTGGATACGTCTTGGAACGCACGAACACACATATATTTAGTATACAAGTTAATATCTTAGAAGATTTATAGAGAAAACTTTAATTATATACATGTACAGTTCTTAGTAAATCAAACACATTGAAGACTTTAGAAAAAGATATTTTTACTCTCTAAAACTTTTAGAGTCATTCTGAAAAGTGAAATCTCACGCTTGAAAGACTGAAAATTGAGCCACTCTTTTTTAATCAAGACTGGTTTAATTTTTCACTCTTCGAGAGTGAGATTCAATTTGAAAAAAATTTGAAAGAGAATATATTTTTATTGTAAATTTCACTAAAATATTATTAATTGTTTTTCTCGATATTCGAAACAGAACTCGTGCGATTTACAGCTGCAAAATCGAGATTTTCACCCCCCCCCTCCACCCTCGCTCGGAGATAATCGGAATCGCGACTCAGCCGACTCGAAACTCGCATTCTGCATTTACATTTCCATTTAAGCGGCGGTGTAGTTTCGGCGTTAATTCTTAAAGCACGGATCGAGCGCGATATCCGCGCGTTCTATTTCAGTGGAAGCCGAAGTGAAATGGCCGAGAAACGATTCGCGACCCCAGCACCCACTATAGTCACCCCATATACGAGCCGACCAATCCCCCCTAGTCGGGACGGGGACGGGGACGGGGGAACGAAGGGGTTGGGAGAACCGAACCCAACCCAACTCACGGAGTGACGAGTCACCCTGGGTGCTTGGCGCACTCGGGATTCCCCTCTGTCTATCTCCTTCTTCCTCTTCTCTCCCCCCCCTCCCTCCTTTTCGTCCCTCTCTTTCTTCCCATCTTCTCACACCACCATCTCCCTCTTTTCCCATTTAAATCCCTCTCGTCCTCCATTTCTCCTCTCTCGCGCCACCACCGAGATCTCTCTTTTCCCCGGTTTCCTCTTTCACTCGGGGATATAACCTCCCTTCCTCTCGTTACCCATCGCCGCCACCACCGCGCCGTTGCCACTACCCCAGCATCACCAACACTACCCAATGGGGTAGTTTTCCCTCTACCCCCTACGAAACCTCCAACCAGCACGGTCTCCGGCGACGACCGGTAGAGACTGCTGGGCATTCCCCTCTTGCTCCCCCCCCCTCCCCCCCCCTCCCCCCCCCCTC
>NW_017304543.1:985389-999760 GCF_001594115.1 Trachymyrmex septentrionalis
TCGCGGATTCCCTATATCCTCGCCGTCTGCTTCGTTCTCTCGCTGCACCGCGCGAGTGGTGGATATACCTCGTCACTTTTTGCTCCCATCTCTGCCCTTTTCCTTCCTTGATCGGGTTCTCCCCTTCTTTCTTATTTCTTGCTCTCTCTCCTCTTCCCTCTCTTTCCGATGTATCCGATGGTGAGTAATGGATTGAATTTGGTAGAAGTCTCATCCGCGAATAAAATTCTAATCCCGGCTGTGCGCGGTACGAGTTAGATATAGCGGGAGGAGATGCGCCTACTTTCTTTAACGATATGGGCGTAGGTGCAGGTGACGTCAGGTAGGCTGAGTAAATAAGTTAATGTGAGTCAGTTTCCATCGATTAAAATCGCTCCTCATTACACGGTTACGTCTGCACGCAATGATGGATACCGCGGATCTCTTTTCGATTAAAACACGCTCCTAAAATTTCCTCGACAATTCCCCCTTCAGTGTAGATTTGGGCCTTAAAAGTTAGAGAATAAATCCCAAGGAATTTCTTATACACGGGAAGAACGAATTTTCTTAAGTATCTCGCAACTGTAGGTGACTTGGGACCAGCATGTACTTTTTGTTAAATTCAGTCGTGGTATTCATCCATGAATCATTAAAGAAAATTTAAAATTTAAACTTTCTTTAGAAACTCATGGACAGACGCTATAATTGAATTTAACAAAAGTACTGTCCTAAGTCACCTACACATTTACGGTAGCTGTTTAAAAATTTAATTAGATACACAGATTTAAAAATAATTTGTTGTTAGGCTATAAAAATAATTATGTAGGACGACGCTCGAACCGGTTACTAAAATTTCTCACATCATTATTCTAATCTTCCAACGAAATTATTTTCAGATGTCTACCTGTGTCTACTTAAACTTTTAGATATTTCAGCAAAATCGTTCTTTCCGTCGTGTGAAGGAGAAGAGGAAGAAGAGAAGTAAGCATTTAATATTAGTAAGTAGTTGACAAAGTTCGAGACAACGTGCCAATGAAACCTCCCCCCCCCCCCCCCGTATTAGAAAATCGCATAAGACATGTGGGGAAGCATTGGCTCTCGGCCAGAGCATACACTCTTCGCGAGTCCTTCGCGAAGTAACCGCGATATTATAATCCCTCATACGAAGAAGTCTGCCCGTGTATAACCAGGGCCCGAAGTGACTCACTCACTCACTCGCTCGCGACCGATCGACCGGGTACCTGGTACCCCAAGGCACGTTCGCTACTTTTATCGTGGAGGCATCGCACGGCAATTTTCTTAGTGGTGCGCCATTGGCGTGTGCCATAGTGTATGCTATCGAGGTAACGAAATTACCGACAATACGGTTCCGCGTCTCGTTCGATCGTGGAAAAATACAAGATCGAGAATTGCTGGAGAATGACCGTTCGTGTTAGGGCGATCCGGTGCCAATCGGTAGCTATGCATCCCCGAAAAAGTAACCAAGAAGCTGGATTTAATCTCTTTCAATTTGAAATAATTACAAAAAAAAAAACGGTTTTGCTGAAGTATCTAAAAATTTAGCTAAATGTATGTAGATCTGAAAATATATATTTGCTGGACCATCGAAATATAATTATATACGATACTCTCAAACTGGTTACTGGAATGTCGAAACTTTTTGCAACAATGCTAATCATGTTTGGAGTATTACAAAATTATTTTCATGTTCCAACAAAATTATTTTCAGATCTGTATTTAGCTCTAAATTTTGAGATACTTTAGCCAAATTGTTCTTTCCATGTAAAAACATAAAATGTTATGTTATTTCACATACGTATCAACGTGCGATAAAAATCAACTGATATTAGTTCAGCTGATATTAATGAAAGTATCTATTATTTATCAGCTAGTTGAAAAATGTCGTCAACGATGTGCCACCACAATGTCTATTCTACGTACAGACCTGCTTTCTACGAGAATTACGTAAAGTGATGCAATGTTAGTTTCGCACGTCTCACGTTTAACTCAAATAGGCACACAAACTGTATATCTGTTTGCAACATTCCGACGATGCGCGCTTAGATAGTTGCTACAGGCAAGGGAAGCTTGCGTTTTAGTTGCTTCTCTAAAAAATTGGCTCAAATTTTCTTTACAAAGATTCTGCTATCCAAGTAATAAATGGGCAACATCATTTTCAGAAGAGAATATAAAGCTGTATCAATCGGAGCTAGACAAGCGTTATTTCTCATTCGCCACTGATCCGTTTATCTCTTTGCATGGTAGTCTAAACTAAATCGTGGCCCTTTGTCACCGTACGGAGATCCAACTATCAAATATTATTTACATTGTACAATTCAAATTTACAATATCTTTTAAAATGTGTATTATTAATATAAAAAAAAAAAAAAACTATAATAGAAAAATCGTTCTCCTACATGCAAGGCTTTTTTTTATAGAAAACGTCGTATATAAATGTTACATATTAAGAATTTTTCGATATCAAGAAAATTGAAATACGTGGAACATCTTATTTGCGTTCAAAAACTCTGTACAGTACATATTTTCTGCACCGTCTACTGTTTCCTTTGCAGATCGCAGTAGAACATACATATATTACATACACATTCGTAAAAAGGCGAAAGAAAGTTGCAAAATGTTTCAAACGCAAAAGAAATTTCGTTATTTTTAAGAGGATGGAATTGACTGGGAAACAATAAATAAAATACCACAAAAAACAATAAATACAATACCATAAAATACCATAAAAAAATATTTATTACATACACAGAAAAATTACATACTGTGTACGAAAATAATAATTACTTGTTTTAAGTATTTCAAAAATTCATATATCCGCAAATCTATTATAAATTTATCACAATTTATTTATGATATATTCTGAATCTCTAGTACAAGTTTAATACTTCAATCAAGATTATTAAATTAAAACAAATCCGATTTGCTTATTACATAAAGTTTCGCTTCTTCGATCAATATTATATAATATTCTTAAAAAAAGATAAATTCTTGTTTTGACTACGTAATAATCAATTTTTCAAAAATTTTATGTAACATAAGTTTAACAAGAAAATATTCCTTGTTAAAGATAATCGTTATTAAAAGTAAATTAAGTAATCACTTCTCTTACCTATAGAATGATATGTTTCTGTGTATGTGTCTGTGTGCATCGAATACATTTACATTGTTCAAAACTAACACAAAAAACAATTTCTACGTCGATACCTTGGAAGAAAAGTACAACTCGACGCAAGACTGCAAAGGAAATACATGTATAAATTTACATATATATCTCGATGAAGACATCCGTGTGACGTTATCTGTAGGTTACAGGCTTAGTAAATTGGTCGTCGTTGACGTTCCAAGGTATCGATACGGAGACGACTATTTCACATGAGATATCGTTTCTCATTCGCAAACACATGCATTCCGCATCTAGTTCTCGCTTATATGTATATCACTCACTGTGTACACGCGGGCCGGTGCGCGAAAGACTAGCCCATGTAACCGTGCGCGTTTATGTAACTTATCTCGTCGTAAGTGCCGCGGCAATTGGTTCAATTTGTTGCAAGTGCCAAATGGAGCGAGCGCCGACCCATGTGCCCATTTAGTTTGAATGTTGTAGGATGAAGACGAGATTGTCCTTCGTTGGAGGACGCGCGTCCTCCGACGATTCGCCTGCAGACGAGGACGATCGTTCCATCGGACAGGTGGCAAGCGTCGTGTGATATACGTGGCGTGGTCTTTGACCATCGGCCGTTCCGAGGAAAAGAAAAGGACGACGAGGGGGAGGAGGAAGAGAAGGAGAGCAGACCTGTTTTGCATTCCGCTTCGGGTGAATTATGGATGGCGAGGTGCTGTGGCACGTCGAGCGGAAAGAAAACACGATTTCTCGTTACGCGTGGCTAAAGACCTATGGCATGGCACAATGGGAAGCGAGCGAAGGAAACGGAACAAAAGAATAGATGCGATGAGGAGCAACGAGACATACGAGCAAGAAGAGCAGATCAGGCGACTTCGTGCACGAAGAAAACGAAGACTGAGAACGGACGAGATCCGCCTTTCCGCTCGACGATCCATAGGCAGCCGATCGGTAGTCAACTCGACTCTGGTAATAACCAGAGATGGTAATCGGCCAGTTTCCGTAATCATTGTTCTTATCGATTCATCAATACGACAGCGATGATCGTTACGGTTTCGCCAAGATATCACGAAGATGATCAGATTTGAGGAAACGAACCGAACAGAGTCGTTATTTCTTCTGACTTTCCGATGGATTCGCGAGACCGATTTTGCGGCCAGCTTCACAGGAAACATTTCGGATCGAAATAACTCGCGGAATATGAATTCGCGTACATAGGTCTAGCGCAAATCAAATTTTCCGATAAAATATCATCAGCCATAGTGAATTTCAATATATTTGCGAATATATGTCACGGTATACGCCATAAAGAGGAGGCGATACAAATTCTCTCGAAAAATCAATTACACGGGTGATCGGCTCGTTGGAACGCGTTGAAAATAAATTTACGGAAATTGTGAATGCCCGGAAAAACATTAACATGTCGTTATTTTACAAATCGGTCTAATGCGCGGAAATCGTAAGAGTCAATTACACGTAAATATTTGGATTATTTCGTATTAATATCGGTTTAAATGCCTTTTTAAGAACTGATCGAATGTAATTTATATATAAACCTGTACACTAATTTGCTTAATTAAAAATACATTTAATCAATTTTGTTATTAATTGCTTCGAGTATTTAAAGCGGAAAACATATCATCTCTCTGTTAAGCTAACATCCGCTCCCACAAAAAAAATCAAAATTCTTATTATTCCTATTTTCTTTTTTTTTTCTAAATATATGTGAAAAATGCGCGATTTGTTTCACATTTTTATTAATTCGTTTTTTCTTGCTAGATTCATTTTAAAGATTTGTAGTATAAACAAATCTATTTTCTACAATATAAAATAAAAATATAAGCCCAGTTATAAAAGTTGCACCGTTTATGCATTATCTACGCAAAATATTCTATAAATAATAAAGTTACACGTAGATCATGATTCTCAATATAATTGATATAACAAAGCGAGAATGAAATCGACAACATTTTTAGTAATAAGCTAAATGTCCCAATAATTGAATATTTCCAGTGATTGAAAAATTAATAATATATATTTGTAATCGTCAAGATATTTGCCAATAACAACAAAAAATGATAAATCATATTTCGTATTAAGTGATACAAAATATATTTTATTTTGTACAATTATATGTTTTTAAGTAATAAAAATATTTAATCGTAAAAAAGTAATAAAAAAAATTAATTGTAAATTATTGCAAAAAATTGTTCATTTCAAATAATTATTGCAAGGCAATCATATTTTTGCTTATCTTCTTACCATCTTGAGTAAGATATACACTGTTAAATTTATAATGTCAAATTACATCCAATTTGAATTATTTTTAATCATTTCTATAGGTCGTTACTCATTATATCGTTAATTTAATAAAATAAAGTTAAATAATTTAACTCAAAAAATGAATTAAATTTGACTCAAATTTAATTTAGTTACGAAATGCATGTGTTAATAAGAGCATAGCTTATTTTGAAATTAACCACAAAAATGGATTGATTTACATTTTGACACATATAGAAGTTAATAATAAATGTTATTCAAGAGATTGGATTATTATTGTTCCTTCGATATCTAATAATAAAATGTTTACATTTTATTTTTGAAATTTTTTGAAAATATTGCGTTGTATTTACCTAAACATGCAGTGTGTTTTTATGGTTGTAAAAAATTAAAAATTAAATTAAAAAATTTAATTTAGTTACTGTGGTGCAATCAGTACGATGTAATATATTAACAAAAGATTACTTACGTGTCCTTTTTGAGATTTATATAATGTATTAATATTTTTCAATCATCGACAAAACAAATATATTAATCTCTTTTGTAATGCCATTAATTGCTAATCGGTAATAATATAAAATTGATCTCACTTTCTTATTAATTCAATCATTGGGACATTTACCTTAGTAACTGTTTCAAAATCTTTTTCTAACCGCTGAGAAAGCTGTCAAGAGACTGTATATTTGTATGACATGTAGAGTTGTACGTTAGATCTAACAAAAACACGACATATTACGTAATTACGGGAGAGATCATGGAGTATTTTAAAATGTTTGAGAACGAGAGATGTGCGGAAATCTCTCGTTTCAAATAAAGCAAATTATAATAACAGTATACGAGATAAAGAGAGCATCACGAGGTGTTTTATCTCGCACTGCGTGGATATTTCATGACTTTTCGCTTCGCGATTACGGGCACAACGGTTTTTCCAGCCAACGACGGCCTACAATGCGGGTAGTTAAAAATAGGCGATCGCGTAATAACATGCCGGACAACGATACAATCACGCCCCGGTGGGTTACACACGTTGCAATATTCCACCTCGTTCCATAACGCGTTTTATCGCGAGTCGAACGTACGTAACGGACTACGATAAAACTGGAGGAGAAAAGGCGATGGAGAGCGATCGATGAAGGAATGTGCCTATAGCGCCACGATAACGAAAACGCGCAAGAATTCTCACCCTCTGATACCCCCCCCCCCTCTCCCAGCCTCTCCGATAATAACGCCTGATAAACACGTTACGTAAGAACGAAATCGCGTAACGTAAAATCGCGCGGAATCTTCGCTCGCTCGTCGCCGCCTGCACTGCGCGCGGAAAAGGGATCGCGTTTAGCATGCGAGCGACGTTGTAATTGGCACGTCTCTCTCGCCGAGACACCGAACGCTCTTTCGAGGCTAGAAGTGCAATGCACTGTTGCGTTCGCTATGCAGCGGCGCACCGCTGCAGAATGCTAACGTAACACCGTCCCCCGCCAGGTAAACGCGTGTCGTCGCGCAATGTCGCGTGTCATTTCGCCATACGCGCGCACATCATGGATTCTTGCGCACTCGGGAGGAGTACACGCCGATACGTTGCTCGCTTCAAATTTTCACTATCCTTCGCTTCTCTACACGGGATTATAATCGCTAAAAATAACGCCGCGCGATGGCCGAGCGCTAAAATCATTTCCAACAGAAATCATTTCCACAAGAAGAGTTTCGGCAATGTAATCGCGAACAAAACACGCATGTTACTCTTTCAGCTATGTAAAAATTGACGTTATTTTTAATCGATATCACGAAATGGGCGGTTTTCAAAATCACACGAAAAGTTGGAAAATTATATACATTTTCTTTTTTTTTTTTAGCAAGAAATATCCTATTCGTCAAACGCATTGAGCGTATTTCGAGTGCAGGATTAGCTTTTGATGAACTGAAAAAGAAAAGCTATACAAAGTAGAGAATTATTTTTGTGGAGACTCAAAGAAACGCACGTAATACACGATATACACAGAGCACTTGAAGTTTAAAGTTGAAGGCTATAACGCTGTCGGCCATACGCGCAAACTTATGGACGATGATGTAATTACGTCATAGACAGATGGGATACGGTACGTTCGATACGAAAGAACGGAAGAGATTTTTTCCAGTTAGATTACGTATTTTTGCGTAGTTGACGCTTTCCTTCGAAGCCCTCCTCGGCGCGTCCAAGTCGTAGCTCGTTTCGATAAAGAGGCAGCCTCGAACTCATACTTGTAAGGGTTCGGTTTCATGGATTCGAGCCAGTTTCATTCACTCGACGACGTGGTAGTTGCGTAACGTTCCGTTCTTGTCTACTAACCCAGCCTGCTTCTCTCTATCTCTCTGTTTCTCTTTCGCGACTGCTCCACGAATCGCGTCCATGCAAATGGAGCCGCACAGGCTCTTTGGCCGCGGTAGGCTCAAGATTAAGGACAGCGTTGTGCAAGACGTGGGTTATCTAGATAAGCGTGTATCGGGTGACCTCTGCTTGAGAACGTATCTCATCGAATCGCAGTTGTTGAGACATCACTGGATTTACACGTCGAGGAAACATGCGAATATAATAAAGTCGTCCGTTTAGTCGATTTTCTGATAATTCATATCTCAATTTAGAAGACAGTGATTGATAATTTTTTTTTAGCAATATACAAAAGAGTCGTCGAGTTTGCAATATGAAGAGATTTGAAAATTGATAAAAGATACAGGAATGTTGAACATTTTGAAAATAATGATGATGCACTTTTCAATTGATGATTTTATGAAATCGTCGTGTCGCATTAGATATACAATTCTTACATAAGATAATGACAAGAGATATATTCAAATATGTATTTAGCTTGCAACTAATCAGAAATCGCTTCACGCAGGACTGAATTATGTATAGTTTTACGCATATTGTAGGACTGAGTCGGTACGCGGATGTGTAAACGCGATAATTAATACGACCTTGTCGTATACTACATACTTACTTAAATCCACGGGACTCTTTGTATGGATATATGCACGATAACGCACATGACCTCGTTAAATATGTATACTTGGTGATATGAAAAGAAATATCAGAAATCACGCGATAAATTATTGCATAAAAATTGTTAAAAACGCGTTAAATCAGTCTAATTTAATGAAACGTGTCTAGCTTTATTACTTCGTTTAAATAAGTTACGTAAAATATACCTACAGTAAGAATAGTCGGCGTACTTAATGATACATCTCAACACAACTAATATTTTTCCTTTTAAAAATGATAGATTTTTCTTAGTTGCGGTTGATTAAAAGAAAAAAATTGTAGCCAAGTTATATATGCTGGAAGAATGTGAATAAATAAATCTTATTCCGCGACTTACTTTAGATTATTATTAGATAGACTCTGATAGAATATTGATTTAAGAAAATAATCTCTTTAACGAGATATCTGATTTTTTTGAAATTTCAAAAATTGCAGAAGTATTAAAATTCCATATAGAACATTCCTTTATCCATCAAACACGCTTATTGCCAGATTACACCCTGTATAAGCCCGTAAAATGTATCTTCATTATTCTTATCACAAATTTACAAATTATGTATATTTTTACGTGAGTTTCGCTGATAACTAAGCGAGTTTCATGAATATGCAATAAATAGAATTAGGCCGAAGGTCACGAGGATGCACATTACGCGGATCACAGCTGACCCCACCATAGTGCATTCACCGTTATATTCTTACGTCAGTCCGCGGGTTTAGATTCCCAAGTTAGATTACAAAAAGCCGAGAGTTTATATGCCAGGATCAACGAGCCGTACCGAACAGCACGCGGCTGAGAGATGCGGGGCACGACGATGAATTACGCCGAGATGCGAGGAAACGCGTCGAGGAGTACCGCAAACACGTGGCGACGACACAACAACGACTGAACTTTGCACCGCGAAAATAAAAGGCATGCGTATAATCTATACGGCGGTATCACGATGACGATGGACTTCTTCAAGTGTACTCGCTCATCCGTCCGTCCGTCCGTCCGTCCGTCCATCGATGTGACTCGCTTCAACTCGCATGCACGCACGGTACACTGTAGCAGGATAGATGCACGCATGAACGCACGCATGCACGCAGCGCACGTACTTTACGCGTGTACGCACGCAATATGCACGCAATAAGCATACCATCGCCGCGCCGCTCTCCTATCAATCTCCTATACTTCTATCTCCCGCTGAATCGGTCGGTCGACGATCGCGCGCGTATGTGTGTAAACGTGCGTGAGTGCGATAATACGCAGCGGCGTAGATGCTGTTGACCTTGCGTTAAAAGCGCCATCGAATCTGCGTACAACATTTAGCGGCTGTCAGGAGCGTACCGTTTTCCAACGACGAAGCAACGGCGAGTTTGCGTAAACGCTTGATGTGTTATGAACGTGATGTTAACGCTACACGTTAATGCGGGTTATCGTTGTTATCCATGTAACCGAGGACTCTCCATTAGACTGTGAATAGTCGGGACGGCTGCCACGTGTATAGTCGAATATTAGTGTAATGGCGAGAAATGTACGCAAGCACGCATAAGATTACTATGAATGATGAAAAATCGTTATTCCAATATCAATGACAATAATAGAATTGCCTTTGTTTCAAATTACTCGTGTATTCTTTTTTCTTTTCTTTATAAAATTGTTTTGTTTAATAATTATAATTATAAAAGCGAAGTATTTGCAAAACTGTTAATATGTGAATATTGAGCGTCAAGAACCGTTTCAACAGAAAATAAAACTCTTTCTTTTATTAATTGACTTTTTTTATCGATTTAATTTCTAGTTATAATTTCTACTTCTAATTTAAAAAAAAAACATAAAAATAAATGTAACATTAAATATACTATTATTAGTCAATTTTTAGAGACATTTTTACCGTGAAATATCTTTTTATTATCCACCATAGGAATTGAATAACTCGAGCAGAGATGGATATTCAAGGAGCTGTCATTCTCTTGCCGACTTAAAAAGAGAGTGAAAATTTCGATTTTTTTTTTAACCCTTAATCATCCAAGTGCGATCGTGCTGACTCCACTAATACCTTTATTTTAAGATATTCATTTTAACAGTAAATATCAGAATATATTTTTAATTATTGCTGTGTTTCATTCAAATATTTTTATTCTATAAAGTTTAATAATAATATTTACAGACTATATCATTTATTTTGCCAATAATATATTACTAATAAAATACTTACTTAAAAAAACTTAAAAAATTGACCGATCATAGTGACTGTGCACCCTAATGCGATCTTTTATTAATCTGGATGGTTAAGGGTTAATCTTTTGGTGCTCGCGTGCGAAAATTTATTCATTTACCTAATATTCGATTAATTTAACATTCGACAATTTAATATCTCTTTGTAAAAACGTGCGAGAAATCATCTAAGCATATCAAAATCGCGGTTAAGATAGTCAATTAGAATGAAAAGGGCAAATTAGGGTTAAAGACCTCCCAGTGTGTCTTTTGATATTACACATCGAGGGAGAACACAGCAGGGGGACGTCCGAAATGTTTGATGCGCGCCTGAGTTGACGAGATAAACCATCTTTTGTAAAGGCTCCAATTTTGTCACCGGATGAATTACGTCCCTGAAACGGTTAGTTATCGCTTAATCAACTATTTCGCTTTAACCCTTCCTTTCGCATTCTTTCAGATTAGATCTTTGGGCTTTTTAGTCGAATGATTATCGAACCGCTTTTTTTTTTGAGAATAATCATTTGCATTTATTTCAAATTATTTTTATATAAATATTACGTAAACTCGTTCGACAGCACATAGGCGATATAAGTAATATTATAAATACGCTAATCGTTATATCATAAATAAATACACGATAACGAATTAGTAATTTTACATTCATTATCAAATTAGCATAATTTTATTTTATACATATGCAAATATGACTGTAATGAGCTTATCTTTTAAAAAATATTTTTAAAAAGATAATTTTTTTAGTGATTATTCTCTCTTCGAATGATTATTTAAATTTGTTGATCTGAAAAAAAAATTAATCCAAAATAAAAATGGATATTAATTCTAAGATATAAATATAAATGAATATTAATATACGAATGGACATATATTAACAATTCAAATTTTGAGAAAAATTTAAGAATTTTTGGTACTTTATTATACCTTTGCTGTTAAAAGCAGTTATTTATTGCGCATTGCTAATTTCGTGATTTATTCTATATTTATACTCATACATAATCATAAGTGTATTATCACACGCTAATGCGCTGCGTTCCAAATAGTCGAATTACATGGTGTCGAAAAGTATTTTTAAGCAGATTTAAAGCGTAAATTCGACAGTGTAACGCACGAAAATGGAATTGTACAAAACATCTTGATCTTTGAAAAGACGATTTGTGACTCATTTTTAAACGTTGCATGCATATTCGATCACGTTAAAAACATGTTATGCGAGTCGATAAAAACCATTTTTTTTTTTTTTTTTCGAATGAGACCGCAATAAACTGCACGTGTGTTCTATTAATTTGAGCATTTAACTCGTAAACGTAAAGACTATAAGTACGAGCGGTTGGGATATCTACAATATAATCGAGGGGTAATTCCTGTCATTATTTCACAACTCAACAACTGACTGACGTTGGATTGTACGGAAAACAGATGAGTCTTACATGACACTTCGTGACTACGCGCTGCCTTTTCATTAATGCCCAACGGTCAGGACCTTCGACTTTAAGCGCTAGCTATTTCCTCTCGCGCAATACGCGTTACACAGCGAGTTTCTAAGCATGCACGTCGTAAATACCCGTACATTAACCATGCTGATTTGTTTATAATAGACGTTTGGATATTACGGTGATTTACACATGTCATCAATGCCGACTCGAACGTCTCGCATCGTCAAATATTTCGTCACACGTCTACTTTTGTACTTTTTAGTCGAATCGATGCCGATAACACGAACGCAACGTTTTGCAAACAAATTGGTAGGCCATTAAATCGTCATGTCTTAAATGGGTCGTGACATGCACGATATATGATGACGGGCGACAGATAAATTACTTATTGACACTACACAGTCGAGCGATAGATTTATTTTTAACGCACAAATTATTTTAAAGTACAACCTTGACAAAAAATTTAATTCCTATTAATATTAACAAAACACTTTCCATCAATACTCTTTTACGAGAGATTAAACTTTTAGGAAAGATAAAATATTTATCTTAGTTAACGTTATTTTAATATTGGCCAGGATGGTGCAATAATTGCGAAAATTGCATCATTCTTTTTAATAATCGATTTTACTGAAGGATTTATTTCGAATATTCTATGGAAAATTCGTAATATAGTTTTGAATATAAATGTAAATGTCTATTACTAGTTTTTGAAGATAAATGGTAACTTTTGATCCAGGTGTAGGTTATAATTAAATGTATAGTCGAGTCGTTTGAATAGTTAAAATATCAAATTAGAACAGTTCTTACAATTTTTTTTTTTTTTATAATATAATCTGATAGTTAAATCATTTAAATCGCGATTCACAATATCTGCAATATATCGAGAAAAATTTGGGAGGAAATAGCGTTTATTATAAAATAGATATAAGCAACTTTCTATATTGTTCTCAGAAAAAGGGAAACATCGTTCAATTTCATTTTTTTTTAAACAATATAATCAATAGGCTTTAAAGAAAATTCTAAAAAATAATAAATCAATCAAATGTCAATTTGAGCCAAATGGTTAGTGTGTATTTTTGTTCCATTTATTCAAAGTGAATATTAAAGGTATACGTTTCGACCTACGGTCAAGGTCCTCTTCAGTAAAAAAAAAAATATATATATTAAACAAAATTACATATAATAGCGCATACGAATATAAACTAATAACACATATATTTATTTTTTTATTTCTTGAATAATAAATTAGGCTCGAATTATTCGACGTAGGAATATGCCGATCAGTTTTCAATTATGCATATACATCATCTGTATTTTTTAATTATAATTATTAATTGATTTTTTTGTCTTTTTTATTTTGCTTTTTTATTGATGTCACTTATATTGGAAAGGGTTCGATATAATAATCGTATGCTTGTCGTGCAAATAATAACCTCCTATCACGTGAATATCACGTCTCACCATTTCTGAAAACAAATTAGAACATTGCTAACCATATCATTATCCGTGACTCTGGATTTCTCACTTCAATCAAACTGAAATGTTAATGCTAGTCATTAAAATTGTTTGTCTAATTACGAGTAAAAATCGTACGAATTAAAAATCGAATGATAATTACACGACAATAATTCCTACTTATAGAAAAGTTAAAAAAAGATCTTGGATATTCAGGCATTATTTGATCACTATGAAGTTAATATTTGCTTAGTAATAATATAATCAAATGCCATATATTTTTTAATTTTTTATTTCCAAACTTTCAACTTTTAACTTGTTAAAATTGAATTCTCTTAATTAAATTGTAATTTTGGGGCCTCGTATAACTGTGACAAAAACATTCAATTGAGAGTTTATGATCAAAAAACTTGAATCGGAGATCTCTATTAACATCTCAATAATTTTTGCAAAAAGAAATTAACTCCAAAGTTAACAATATATTCCCGATTAAAAAATACGTTCTTAAATTTTATGGATCCTCTTTCATATTCTTTAACAACTTGTCGAAAATCCGGAAAGAGACCGCGACAGTTTCCATACCTATGAAATGAAGACAAGCAAAGGATTTGCGTCTTTAGGAGAAACAGGTGCCGTTCTCTTGGCGAAAGACTGTGGCGCGATGATTGAAAATTCGCAAGATTTTCGTGACGGTTGGTGCTCTCTGCTCTCTTGTCGACGGCATAAGTGTGTCACGGCCAGCCGGTAGTAGGAACGACGCTCGTTTAGTCGAGCCAGGAAAGCTTCTGCGCCGATATACACGTCCGAAAGGTGAGTGTACAGCGATATATATATATATATATATATAT
>NW_017304543.1:999860-1021413 GCF_001594115.1 Trachymyrmex septentrionalis
GTGTGTGTGTGTGTGGGAGTAACATATACGTTACGCGACGTAGATAGACGGACGGAGAGAAACGCTGTTTATGTACAGGGTGTCGCAGAATTTCTTCCGTGGTTCGCAAATTCCTCGATCGTTATTTTCTGCTGATATCACTGAATACATAATTCGATTAATTTACACAGTTGACAAGTGGATTTTAAGATCGAATATCAGCAGGATCTTCATTTAAAATTTTATTCCGACAAATCACCGTAAAGATCGACTCTGAATTAATCACTTTTTATCACGTTACATTTAGATTAGCTCATGTTTCTTAATTTTTTCCTTCCTACAAGGCATACGCAACAGACTTATTATAGATAAATATAAGATCGAGCACCTTGTATGCGGATGCGTGCGTGTACATATCAGAGATGCACGCAAACAAGACACATTGCAGGTGCAAGAGGTTATTACCAGCGTCGACTCGCTCCCACTCTTTTGCGATATGCCAGACACATTTAATCTTTACGAGACAGTGTGCGACGTAATAGAGGAGGAAAGGAGACGCGGAAGATTGTACCAGAGCTTATAGTATGAAAGGAGAACGCGGAGAGAGCAGCCCTTTTCAGTGGCGTAGGGCGCCTCTAATTTCCTCAATTATAAAGGTACAAGTACCGTCTCTCCTTTTAGAGGAGCGACGATTATCTTCTATCTTTGTGTCTCGTCGACTGGAAGTTACGACGGCTCATGAAATGCAAAAAGTTATCTCGAAAACGGTATCATTTCTCATACATCTTTTTCTTTTCCGAGAAAAAAGTTTTAGCGTATTGAATAAAACATTGATGCAATTTCGGCGCCTTTAATTATTAATGTTACTTCAAAAAAGTAATTTTATACTACATTTTATTTTTACAAATGAGTGAATAAGAAATTTTAGTATAACACACACACACTTGGAAATTTCAGATAAAAGTTATGTTAGATTATAGTAAATTAACTGACTTTTAACTTTTGACTTGAATTCGGATAGATATATACAAACAGAAAAATACATATCTACTTTAATCAAATATTAATTATTTATTGTTTCAAATATTTCAAAAGTTCATATATCCGCAAATCTACCATAACAGTTCAAGACAAGCATCAAATTTATTCAAAATATATTCTAAATCCTAGTAAGCTTAATATACTTCAATCAAGATTAAATTAAAACAAATTCGATTTGCTTATTATATCAAGAGAGCTTCTTCGATCAAATTTAATGTTCTCCAGAAGAAAATAAATTCTTATTTTGAATACATGTTAATGGGTTTTCCTAAAATTAATGTAAGTATATTTTAAGAATATATTATTAAATAAATACATAATGTTAAAAATAGCTATTACTTAAAATAAAAAAATAAACTGAATAATCACTTTGCTTTTAGTGGTAGAATGCTATTTTTCTCTGTATACACAAAGGCGTTTAATGCAAATTTGGGAACGAAGTAAATTTTATGCGTCTATAATTTGAACGATAGATAACAGTCCTTTCCTTCCTCTTCCCGCTCGTTATCCATGCGAGGATCCCTACAGTCCTACGCTCATGGCCCTTATGAATATTTATTCGTGATGCATCGTGCCGTACTACTCCTTCCGTATCTGACCAGTATTTTGTAGAAGGCACACGACGGTACGTGTACGCCTCTCGTTCTGTCGGTTGGTCTGTTTTCTCCGCGTGCATAGAGGTCTTCGCGAGGAGGAGAAGAAGGAGAAAAAGATGAAGGAAGTAAAGGAGATAGCAGCGGAGGTGGCAGAGGCGCAGGCAAAGAAGTCGTTGAACTACAAAACAACAAATGCAGGAGACCGGCCTAAAAACGTCTGAAGAAGGCGCGATTTCTCTCCTCATCTCTCTCTCTCTCTCTCTCTCGACATCTCTTTTACATTTATTCTCGGAGTTCGCGACCCGCTTCTCCAACGTTTAAGACGAGCGTTTTTACGGAAACTTCCAAAGATACAGCCGCGCGTCGAATCTCGAACTGGAACGACGACCGATACGTTATTTTCGGGCAGATTTCGACCTAACGAGCTGTCAATCGTGTAACGCAGAATTTTAATCGAAGGAAGAACGAGTGGCCTGCTCGGAAAGGCGAGAACGATTATTAAAAAAACAGTAATATCAGAATACATATGTATATACATATATTATTATGAATTATGCATTATTAGTATAATTGTTCCATAGTGATTTTTTTTCTTTTTCCAAAAACAAACTAAGTTTAGACCACACATTTTTGAAGTAAAACCATTTCTATAATAAGCTGCCTTACTTCGTGCTACCAGAGAGACGTCCTCAATATCGCAGCGATGTAAAAGTCGAAAATAATAGACGATTTTTTTAATAGCTTAGCAGTACGTGAAACGCGGGAGAGCAGCGTTCGTCGTGTCGAGTGCGCTCTAACAAAGTAAAAAGCGTGCTCCCGGCAATTAAGTACGAAAATAACTTGCAGAGCAAGTCCCGACTCTCGCGTGAGTTTTATTTTAAATCGGTAGAACAGTAGCTTGTACCGCGGGTTTGTCGCAAATTATGATAATACCCTTCGCTTTAGCGCTTTCTAAAAAACGGATAAAGTATTGGGGATCAAACAAAAAAAACAGTCAAGAAAAAAAAAGGGAAAATAAGAGTGTCTTAAACATTGGGTGTCTCACTTTCTATAAAACGAGCAATTTGATTTACTGATGTTCTTGAAATACATGAGAGATCGATGTAACGTCCATGGGAAAAAGAACGAGAGATCGCACATTCGCTTTTATTACCAAGGTTTGCATGCGCTTGATCGCGAGAAAATCAGAATCGAAAAGGCGTGGATCTGAAGATCGATGCCTGGATGCTGTAGGGAATGGCACGTCATGTCTTGGCGTCAAGGTAGCGGCTTTTTATCACGACGACTATTTTACATGCCGCTTGATCATTCTTGTTACTGTTTTATTTTTAGCACGGTTATTTGCAGTTGATATCTATAAAGACGGTGGTCTCCTCCCTCTCTATCTCTCCCTACTTGCCGTCTCATATACTTGATACACGCAACGATGGTGGGCGGTGTGTTATTACGCTTTCTCTAAACATGCGAGTGGACTTGTAATTGCGAAACTTCTGAATGAATTTTCGATTCCTCAACGGAACTGCGACTCCTAGCAGAAGCACGAGTAAGAAAGCGAGCGGGTATGCCGCGAAAGAGACACGGCACTCGGTCAGATGCAATATTCATGACCTCTTACGCCAAGCGTTCACTTTGTAAGAACCCGAGAAGGATCGGACTGGAAGAATCGGAGTTACGTTAGCCATTTATATTCGATATATTTTTTCAATACCTACTAACAGTAGTATAATGTGAATTTCGAGGTGAATTTAGACTTATGAGACCTATCATTTGTGCAAAAAATATAAAACGATAATAGTTCTATTTTAGAAATTTATTTATATCTCTTCATATGTTTACCGATATATTATAATAATGAAGTTGATATCTTGTCTTATTAATATGTAGATGTTAATGTATATGTTTTGGAAAATCTACGTGAATTTCTTATTGAATACTTCTCCACAAGAAACATCTTTTTGACACTGCTAGCTTTAAACGAACGTTATACGAATTTCGCAGGAAAAATGTTGAAGGACAGATTGAAATTTAAAAATGCATGTTTGCAATTGTTAATGGACGTATGTATGTATAGTCGAGAATATAAATGATGCATACTTTTGCATTGGAATTCAATTTAATCGGTACATAGAAGACGATATATACTCTGCAGAATCTGTGATCTTTCTCGATGTAGCATTTCTACATACTAATTACGCGAAAAATTACTAATTGAAAGAAAAGAAACATTTTAATTTTCGTGATGTTTTTTTTATTGCTACTTATATATTTTTTAAATAAATTATTCCTCCAATTTTTTGTCTTGAAGTCTGTATTATATTTAATTAATAATTGGATATATTATAATAACAACTTTTTTTCTAATAACAAATTAAAATTAGAGCATAAACTAAATGTTAAATAAAACAACTTTTTGTTATATACATTTTCTCTTAAATCTGTGCGTACATTTTAGATTAATAAATTGAAATTAAAAAATCATACAGTTTTCTTTCATTTATAGAAATACCTATAATTATTATACAGAAAAGATATTTCTAAATTCATACATTCTCTATATTCTCTGTATTCCAATGAATTAATTGAATTAATATTCAAAAGTTATGCATCAATGTCATGTTCTCTACTACATATATATATATATCCATTAACAATTGCAAAAATAAAATATGCATTTTTATAAATTTCAATTTGCACTTTAAAATTTGTTGTGCAAACAAAATATATATTCACATGACGTTTAAATTTCAACTTAATCCGATCAAAGTTTCATTCCGATCTAAATGTTTAAATATATTTTCATCGGCATATTTATCTCTCATATAAACAGATACAATAAAATACATTTTTGTTTATCATTGCTTACACACTGTAATTTTTCGAGTATAAAAGTAAATGTATTTTTACAATTTGTCAATTCTATCAGAATCTCATCTCCGTATATGTTTCATTATAATATTATTTTATATTATTAATTCTGTCCAAAACATATCTATTATTATTATTATTATTATTATTATTATTATTAAAGTATATATCTATTATTACAATACTAATTAATATTAATACCGTACCGGGAGATTTTAATTTCTTCTTCGTGCAATGTTGCCTTTGAAATAAATTCGGTTGTGCCGAATTTCGCGTGCGGGGCTCCTACATATCCAACGCTATGGACAAGGGGTTGCAACGTGACGCAGCAACGGCATGAAGGGTGGGGAACACATAGCGTGTACACACGTATATACATATACACAAAGAGGCGAGGGTATATACGTGTGCCCCTATCGTATATAATACCCTTCCCCTATGTCCCCCTTCTTTTCCCTCTAGCGGTCCTCCTTCTAGCTCACCCCGCGCCTCTTCTCTAGTTTCCCCGCCGATATTCCCGCCCGGCACCCCCCGATGTATCCCGGCGATGTTGCCGGGTGTTACATAATAGCCGGGCGGCGTTGTCAGATCTATATACGCGCGGCGCAGCGGTGTTGCCAGGTCAGGCCGGTGTACCGTGTCGGCCTGTTTGCTTGCCTGCCTGCTTCAGCGAGTCTCGCTAAGCTTACAGCCGCTCTCGAAGGAAATCCGCCGCACAAAACTGAATTTCAACAAACTTACGATACATATATCCCAATTAATCCCCAACTTGCCCGCTGGGATTTACTGCACGTTAAAACTCCGATAATTTTTCGACTCGAGACTGATCAGGGAACCAGATGATAAAAATATATCTGTAATTTACTCATGTAAGATAAATAACAATTATCTTGAATCCTCTAATATTATTACTATGTATAATATTGAAGTTTTTATTAATATTATTATCAGATTACATCAAAGATGTGATCTAATTTAAAAAAAAAAAAAAATAACTTGATTTGATATATGGCCATTATATCTGTCTTAATTAGATATTATTAATAAGTGTTAACAGCGTGTTCATTAGTCGAACTTGCATAATTAAGAATACTTTGTTACGATCATTCCTAGACGACAAAAAAAAAACAATGATTAACATTCTTAATTTTCGGAATATATTATAGTGAAAAGAAATGCAAATGTTATGCTCAGTTATCAATAAACAAGAGAAAAGTACATAATTTAAAATATATCATTTGTTATCAATGTAGTTCATCAGACTTATAATACATGCAGATGACGCACTTCGTCCAGATGTTACATTACGTAAACTATCGTATGTATATAACGGTAATTCTCGTGTTTGCGTATAAATACTAAGGGCTGAATAATAGAGCACCGACCAGATGGAAACTGTCATTGTATTCTGCATATTTCAGAAAATCGAGAACGTCCAAAGATTCGATTTTAGTATAGTAATATCTTTCAATAATACCTCTTCGAAATGAGTACATTACAGATACGGATTTATTGTATCGCATTTATAAGAATCTATAGAATGCATATCTGTGATATATAAGTCCATAAATTTAAATGTTTAGACTGTAAATTTTAGAAATTTTATAAATATCATTAGAGAAAATGTATTTGGGAAATAGTTACAATAATGCATTAAAAAAAAATCTTTTATTGTAAGGAAGACTTAGCCAAATAAGTGAATCAGTGAAATATAAAAAACACAATGAATTTATTGTTGATACACAATAAATTCATTATATTGAACAAAAAAAAAACCGTTACTCATATTTATGTTAATTAAATATAAAAATTTTATTTTAATTGCATATGAGAGACAGAAATTTCATTAGCATGTATTTTTACTTAAGACATATCTATATTTATTTAAGGCTATTACAGCAGTTCCCTTTGTCTCTGAAAATGTGGGCGCTAAACAGGTCTGGATGTCTCTCGGAGTTCCGGATCTCAAATTACCACTCCCTTCAAGAAATTTCGAACGAAGCCCCGCTCTACTTATTCCACGCTTGAGAAACATCACCCGAATACGAGGAGTAAAGAACTGCTTTGTTCTTTGTGTACTTTGCATTATTTATCTTAAATTATTGCATTATTTAGCTTAAATTATTGCACTATTTGGCTACACAAATATTATCTGTACTGACCACTACTTATACAATATAAAAGTACGAAAAATAATAAACACTGTATTTCTACTTATAACGGAAGATGCTGTATCTGTGAAAAATCTGTCAAATAAATAAAAAGATTTGTCTCTATTTTACGCCATTTTCAACTGTTCAATATAAACCAATTTAATAAAAAACGAATTTTTATAATTAATAATCGTTTTAAATTTAATAATTGTCAAAACAAATAAAATTTCCAAAGAGATTTGAAATATAAAGTGCGACAATTACGCATTAAATATAAATTATCCCTAGTTATACATACTGGGGTCCCAGAAACCTCAGTGCAATTTGCTAAATCGAGATTATTTCTAAACTTTTCCTTTCTTTAAACCTATATATCTCGAAGCTCCTTCATTCTATCGACTTTTACACATTATAAACTTATTCCTTAATCAATTCTCCATTGATTGTAAAAAAAAAGTAATTGAAATATGTCTGTTTTTACGGAAGAGTTATATATATATACGATAATAACAAATATGGATGAGGTCCCAGGGAGTGTGTATATCAAAGGTGGAAAAAGAGTTTATTTTAGAGCTAGGATTAATATTACAACGTAAAAAAAAAAATTAATTTTGTGTCACATATGTAGTAAATTTTAAATATACTTTATTATCTTTAGCAATCATGACGCGTTGATTACCCGCATAGTTATTTACTCTCACTTGCATGCAGTTATAATTCTTTGTTTGAATTCTGAGTCTATTAATTAGTAGATTTTATTGTTGAAAAAATTAAGTAGATAGATTAATATATGCAAGGATTCGCTTCACGGTAATTACATCCGTATGTATCATACAAAAATTTACTGATATACGAAACTTATCAGATATCCTGCCCGAGTGTTTATGGCCACGTAGGAAGAACGATGATGCAATGTAAACAGTTGATAAAAAGCACGCAACTTCATCGTACTCTCTTAAATATAATCTATACGTGATGATTATCAGAGATAATCCAAAGATATTACGTTGATACGAAAAAAGCTGTAACATTTTATCTAAGATCCGGTTTCACCAATAGATTAACTTTAATTCCGATTTAACTTACTGTTTATCTTTTTATCTATAATAATTCTAAGGATTAGAAAAAGATGAAAGAGTAAATTGAACTAAGATTAAAGTTAATCTTACATTGGTAACACCGGGTCATACCCGGCTTACTAAAACGTACAATGTACAAAACAAGGAGCTAGATGTAACATGATGTAACATGACTCAACTAGGTCGAGGAACATTCCGATTATTCTCTAAATCAAAGGCTAAGACCTTGAAATCTGTGAAAACGTATCTACTTGAGCAAATCGAGGGAATGTTTATCGTTGAGACTGTCACATTGGTTTTTTAGCAGGAGACAGTGTAACATAATCAGTTACAATCATTTCAATGTTTAACATTAGCAAACAACAAGAATTTAATGATTCACTGTGTTACGTTGGTCACTTGTATCTTTTATTAAAAAGTAACCAGCAATATTATTAGAGGCTTTGGATAAAATATTTGCCACATCGTCAATTATATATAAACTTCGACTATTCTCCTGTGCTATACATAAACCAGAATTCTATTTTGAAAAACTCGAGTTGATATCAAGTAAAGAATAAGGTTTCGTCATATATTTAGTCTATTTTTCTATATTTTTTTATAATTCGAGAATTATTCAAACTTTTTTCTGAATTGTAAATTAGTGCCTTGACCTGATAAAAAAAAATATTGTATAAAAAGAAACACTGCAAAGTATTCTATAGAACTTCTAACCATCGTCAAATATGCTCATATAAAATTTCTAGAGATTACATCGTTATCGTTTATATTATCTTAGGTCATCATTAATGACGTGAAATGAAATCACATGCGAATTTATCGAGACATCGCGGGAAGAAAATTTTTTAAGCTGATTCATATGTTTGCTCTGTTAATTCTAGAGAGAGAGAGAGAGAGAGAGAAAGAGATTTGTGGAAAATAAACATTCAGTAGCGTATATATAAAGCCAGAAGTAAAAGAAAATACACATGTGTTGCAAGATGATAACACGTTTGAGTGTAAATATCAAGTTCTCATGAGACTTACAGAACCGCTCACTTTGTCGTTCCGACGACGTTATCTCGAACGTCCTTAAAATTTAATTGAAAGTCACAGATCGTTGATCCCGACTTCATTACATCTGTCTCTTTATGTGCGAAACGTCAAAGATCTTCAAAATAACATTCGAAAAACATCTGTAACTTTAAGAGGTAATGCGTGGAAAAAAAAAGATTCCAAGTACATACACAAGGAATGTTTCCGTAATGTGCAAAATTTCATACATTCGAATTGGCGTCTCCTTGAATTTCCTTGAATACATATCGCAATTCTGTAATAAGGATTCAATGATTGCGCAAACCGTTATTTAATCTACACATTCTGCTTGTTTCTTGCGAGATTAATACAATTAAAAAGATTGGGTATTCAACTCTACATCCAACGTTCGATGAATGTCTGTCTACCTTAATGATGAAATTGGTCGAAATTTGCGTGTTTCGCAAAAAAAGAACAAAAGTGAGGCTTCGGAACTTTGAACGGTTGATGTTTTCGAGAAGCCTCGTACACCTTCCAGTTCCCTCCTGAATTCGATGTCTTCGGTCTCAACTAGTGAAAGTCAGTTCTTTGCAAACGCCGGGCCCCTTACCGATTATACAGGGTGTTCATAAAAATCCCATTTGTGCCGCGTTGGCATTATATATCAACGAAAAAAGTAACTGATGTAATCCAATCAGTATGGCATTGATACTTGACAGCGAATATGCAATATTTTACATGACTATTAATCTGCCGTGCAAGCATAATCTAAATGTATATGTAAATTCTTTTAACAATAACTGCTGACTTTGTGATGTGTGGGTAAACAGTAGTTTTATACATAAAAACAAAAAAACAAGGATATGGGGTGTATAAAAAAAACGTTTTTTTCCAAATATTTTCAGCCTAGTACGTATTATATATAATTACTAAAACTTGTGGCAAAAATATCAAAAATTTTAGCTAAACACAGATCCGAAAATGATTTTGTTAGATCATCAAAATAATATATAATTATGTAAGAGACTCAAACATAATAAGTGATGTTATAAAAAATTTTCATATTATAGCAACTAGTTTCAGCGTCTTACACAATATTATAATACTTTTACAGTTCAACAAAATTATTTTCAAATTTATATCTAGCTAAATTTTTAAATGCTTCAACTAAATATATATAATTTAGAAAAATCAAAGCTTTTCGAAGCTTTTTATACGTGTTGTAAACACAATGAAATAAAAAGAATAATAATGCTCAAGGTAAAAGAGTTACGAGATACTTACAGCTAAAATTACATTTCATATGCACAGATATTCCAAGCCCATATCCGGTGCAATAAAGATCATAAAAAAAATAAATAAATGACCAATGCATATAAGGCAGCTAAACATTGGCTAAACGGAAATGATAGTGCACAGTGCGAAGTATATAGATGTTTTGTTTCTCAATTCCGTATTGTACGTCACGTCCCAAAATCGACAGCTGTACGATCGATTAACTTTACACGGTTTCTACTTGCACTTTCGTTGCATAACTCACGGCAAGGGCCACCAAGGTATTCGCGGTGCAGAAGTACAGGTATAGAGTGAAGCGATTTTTCATCGTTACACGTGCACGCACGCGTGTTCGCGTTTGCGCGGACGTCGAGAGCACGTCTCTCTTCGTAGACGACGAGCGAAGCGACCGTGTAACCGGCGCGCGGCGTGCTGTAAACTATTTTGTTCAACGTTCAATACGCGCACCGGATCGACGTACGTGTCACATTGGAAATGGCTTGCGCGAATCGTTTTCAGTTCAACGATCGAACACGAATACGTGATTCTCTCTCCAGCAGGAACGTGCGTGCCGAAATATCTAGATGCTATCGAACAGGATCAGAGTGTTCGAAGCGGAATAAGCCTGTATAATCCGTGAAATCAACTTCGAACAAAATACTGGACACAAAACAGAGAGAACGGAAATCTTACGGAACGAAAAAACCAAATCTTCTTACAGAGACTACATAAAAGGTAATACTTTCGTAAAACGTAATATTTATGTAAAGGTAATATTTACAAAAAAATGTATTTTACGATTAATCCTGCGTCTGCAATCCAAATTTTTTGGGGAATAAGCGAAATTTCATTCTTAAATCTCTTCCCTATTAAAAAATGTTTATTAGATAAAAGTTTTAATATTTAAATTAAAACCCAAAACCCATTACACAAAAATTTGGTGTAATGTAATAAAGATATTGAAAAATAATCTTAAATTTTTATTCAATTTTTTGAAGATTTAATAAAAAAAATTTGGACAAAAAGATTCAGATTACAGACAAAAGGAATAAAAATGTATTATATGTTTAAAATAAAAAATGTATTTCCAGATTGCAGATGGAAGATTTATAAGATGGAAATACAATTTATTTGGATCGTGAAAAGAATATTTTATTACAGATAGTAGAAAAACGAACTTTTTTCAATCGTCTTGTAAATATTTATTTCGTTTACTACTTTATTTCTTTAAATAAATTTTTCAAAAGTATTACTTATTTAATAAGAACCCTATATAAAAGTTTCTCTTATAAAAACAGGCCATCTTTTCACTTCTTGTGGTTTTAGCTACCTATTGAACTGAGTCTCTCATTTAAAGCGGACCTTACAAAATGTTCACCCAACAAATCCGCCCTTCATGTAACGCAATTTTAACAAAGAAATTATATAATAAGTTAATTATACATTGAAAAAAATATGAAAGCCGAAAATTTCATGCTCTTTTGACTCACAATAAGCCAGAAAATAGTCTTCAATTGTAAATTTTTATGCAACAAATAAAAGATTTTATTTTTAAAATAAAGCTTAATAATTTTACGTAATTTGTCTAAAATTATAAAATTGTAGAAATTAAAAATGCATATAAATTAAACTATATCCTATTACACTAGAGTTAATTATAGATATTTTTGGTGTAATCCTTAAAAAACTTTTTTGTAAGAGTTTATTAATACCTATATTTAATGTTTTGAGAAACTTTGCAGTGATATCTCGACTGAAATCACATCACATATCAAATATTTGTTAAATACTTAATAATATAGTCTAAAGTAATAAAGTTGTAATAAAGTAAATAAAGTGTCACTGAAAAATGCCAAATCACTATTTAAATACTATTAAAAAAAGCGATTAAGTATATTATAATTTAAAAAGAAAAAAATATCATTCTATGATTGAAATATAAAAGATTTCATGCTCAAATTGGAAATATTATACTTCATCTTTTGTCTATTAAATCACACAAAAATATAAATATTTCTTGTCGGAATATAATATATCACTATCCATTTCTCTTTTTATCATATCTCTCTTACTTAATTTTTTCAAACAATTTTTTTATATGTTTAGAAATAGATTCCTTTCTTTTTTTGGTTATTCGACCACGTGTAAAAAGTTTCAAGCTTTTTATATCAAATTCATCCAGGATATTATTTTCACTTACTTAGATTTTTATACTTTTTTTTTTGCCATTCGTCGAATATACATTTAAACCGACTGAAATCAATAAAATCGATTCGAATTGTTCAAGATCTCATATGGCTCGTGTATAGTTCACCATCTTCCCCTGCAACACCGAACTGAAGTTGTTCGCTATGCGAGAGAGGGCAAGGGAAGATGCAACGTTGCCGCTGTCACGTACGCGTGAAAGTAGACGCGGCAACGTCGCCTTGCGAGAGACACGTCGCGTCGTGTCGCACCGCGCGGGACACGAAACAGACAGCGAGCGTTGTGTTGCGGCCTGAGACGCAATGCCGCATCGCGCCGGTCGTTCGCTAGATACCGTAACAGGGTCGATGGATTAAGAAATTTGGCGGTATCGCTTCCGTGTGCGCAGGTGCTCGAACAAAGCTCGTTGCTCGTCGAGCAAACAGATAGAAAATATCTCGAACACCACTGGCTTTTCTCCCGGAAAATGGAATGACGCGAACAACAAAATCGTGCGAGATTTTTTTCACTCGTATTCAAAGATACCGTCCCATCGTTTTCTTTGTTTTGCGATGTAAAAAACGAATTTCACACGATCTCCAATTTGTTATTTTTAATATTGAATTAAGGATAATTCTAATTCCGTGGCGGATTCTAATTCCCTTTTCTCAAGAGATACATAATATTTTATTTAATATTTCTTCTCGTATTTGGTAGAATTTAAAGAGGCACATAATATATGTTTCCTTTCGTATTTCGAAATACAAAAACATAAGCAAATACGTATATCAAAATTTTCTTTTAAATTTATCTTTCTTTTGTTTCTTGTATATACAAATTAAAATTGTGATTAAATATGAGTTACACGTGTAAAGATTATGTGCAAACACTGACAAAAATAAAAAATGTAAAATACTGTCAAACATTTACATTTTTATCCATTTACTATTCTGTGTGTAAGTATTCTATGTGAAAATAGCATATTAATATTAGATTCATCAGTACATATGTAACTCATTTACTTCCACCAAACGAATCAGTACATCTCTTTAATTACAGTCATCGTTGCAGAACAATTAACATATGTTATCTCGTTGTATAAATATTTGTATAAATACTGACAAATATCATACTAGATATATTAGTAATCATTTATATACTATTTAATATCAGATATTATATAAAACAAGTAATTAATCGAGTGTACTCATTGCCCAGATTTTTATTCATTTATATATATATAGTCATAAAAATATTTAATATATTTTTATTACAGTAATGCATTTTTTATTACAATTGATTTTAATTATATCAAGCAATGTAGAATTAGCATCAAAATATATTGTTACACAAATTAAAGCATAGTGTTGCAAAAGAAATGCGCAGTTATGCCAATGGTAATAATACCGTAATGGGGGCATCGTACAAAAAAAATTTTCCTCTTTTCGTTATTCCTGCATTCAACCCCTTTCCGAGACGATGTTTGCTATGCAATTAACCTCACCCCATCGACGCAATGCATCGGGGGAGCAAAGTTCTGATTACCCGGCCGTTCTTCGACCCTGAGTAGCGTTTACGTTACATCGACATAGCTCGCAAGGTTAAAGAATCTTGGCGACACACTTGACTAAGAAAGTTTCATATACTTAGAAAAGTTCAGCATTATCCGAATATACCCTTTCCTCGAAAAGTTTCATCTAATTCAATCAGAGCGTTATTTCAACGATTCTGAAACACGATGAAGTGTGAGAGCATCACAAAAAAAATTCAATTATCGATATATTAACCTGATAAAAAAAGTCTAAAGTCTTCCACACACAAGATGTATACATTGAACCGAATTTCTGGTTGAAAAAGGAAGAATTAGAATTTTCTGGTTAAATTTATTAAAATTTTAATTGAGATAATAACCGGAATTCTGATACAGTATTTCTGATAAAATTTACCAGAATTATTATATCAATCAGAATTCTAGTTATCTCAATTAGAATTCTAGCAGATTTAAGAAAATTCTGATTCGTCCATATTTTCTACCAGAATTACTATTTAATCCAACCAGACCATTTTTCTCAGTATAAACATAGCATAACATAAGATCATCTGGACCATTCGTTACAAAGTAGTCATGTGGATTTACATAACTCGCTCATTGATCCAGACATCTTATAAACTCTCTTTAAAACTTTTAGAACGAATCTTGCTCTAAAGAATGAAAATTAAGCCACTCTTTTCCAAAACTGGCTGAATTTTCATTCTTTTCCAGTAAGATTCCACTCTAAAAAATTCAGAGGATTTGCTATGCCTGTGTATTTTGCGTGTAGGAGCCTTAATAATTATTTACAAAAATCATCTACGTATCCGAGCATAATAACAGAAACATTCTCCTTCACAGATAATACACTGTACACGGTATAAGAAGCGTCCTCGTCATAACATCGGGCACAAAAGGGATGAAATTTTTATGTCCCAAGTTAATACGTCAGAATAATTTCGCATCGCGGACTCAAGTCGAATAAGAAATTAAGCCGTCGGTTCTCGTCTCGAGGTTCTCGTCTAAGAAATCCAATCGAGGTGACGAGGGGAAAGAGAGCGGCCGGCTCGGCGTAACTCACAGAAGAAAAATACACGCTCGTGACGTGTCGCATATATCGTCGCGACAGTCGGCACACGTGAGAATACGTGTGACCGGCGGTTACCGCGAGTCCAAGTTTTTCGGGATGGGTGACGTCTCGAGGGGAGTGGGGAGGGGAGGGAAGGAGGGAGGAGGGGGGGGAGGGGGAACACGAGGACTTCAGGACTCCGGTGCGACGGGTGCCCCGAGGGTGGAGTCGGGGTGCAAGGGGCGCGGTAGGATACGAGGCGGGGCGAGATGGGGCGAAGAGTGCGCGGCGGGGGAGGAGGGGGTGGGGGATGGTCGACCACGCGCGATCAATATACCAAAATACGCCGGCAACCCGCGCGCACGTACATACGGTACGCGTGCGCGCGCGCGCGCTCCTCTTCACGCGTACATCGTCCAACTCCGTCAATATATGCTCTCACCTATGCAAATTGTAAATATAATCTAAGCGGGCCCCTGTGTATTCGTAACCGTGTGTGGATGCACGCACGCGTATACGTATACGTGGATTGTAAATGCAGCATCCAAGCGCGCGTCTCGCGTATTAAAGCCGCTGAATGCATCGTTCTCAAGAGTTTTTTTCGTGTATTCATAAAGAAATTCGAGATAAGATCTTGCCAGACAAGTGCAAGTGGTGCTTACGAAACACACGTACTCCTATCTGAGAATATCATCTTATTCGTGTACGTCGCATCGTACAGATCGGTGTTGCTTACCGATATTGAGATATTGCTCGATATTGCGATGTAGAATCAATATTAGCAAGCCACGTTGTATCTCAAGATCATTGCGTATTTACGTTGAAAAGAATGATTTAGAATTTACAAGTTAGCTTGAATATTAGAAATTTAAAATGCCTATTAACGGTCGAAGCTGGATCTTCATTGCTTTAAATAATTCAATCTTAAATTATTAATGTACACTATATATGTACTTGTATATATACCATATTGTAGTCTTTTCGAATTGCGCAATGTCAATTTATTTCGCGATTACTAGAGTAATTTTAATTGCGTTTATAAGTCCGAAAAAACAATTCGGAGCGTGTATTAGTAATTTAAGATTGAATTATTTAAAGCAATGAAGATACAGCTTCGACCGTAATAGGCATTTTAAATTTCTAGTATTGATTGTGTTTCTCACATATGCGATCTAAAATAAAGATTCTTAATATTGTCTAGCTTGAATACTTAAATAACATTTAAAAATAAACATATGTTTACATGTACATTTTATGTAGATGATTATTGGATCTATTTTGCTCATTTTTTCTTGCAAAGTATATTTGTTTTCATATTGAAAACAAATATACACTCGTACTTTAAAGAAAGACAGAAACAAAGGGCAGAAATCGTGAGAAACAGACTTATAATTTTCAGTATAATAACATTAGATAGAATTGTATTTTTGAAACATGTGAGAACTTGTTTGGTTTCCTGTTTACTCGTTATTACTATATTAGATTGTGACGTCAGACGCGAGAAACAATTCTTGCAAAATATTAATATGGAAATATGTTTCAATGAGAAACAATACAATCGATAGAACCAACTTGTAAAATGTACCGCGAAAACTCTTGTTTTACCTTGTTAATTAATAAACTTTAATAAACTTTATTATTATTAACAACCATACCATAACAAAAAAGCAGCATAACCAAAAACAAAATAAGCTATATTCACAGCTATGACAAACTGTCAAATCAATTAATAATATATATATATATATATATATATATATATATATATGTAGACAGAAATAAATATGATTTAATTTTTCTGTAAAACAAGATAATTTTCGTTATATTTTTTAGGTTATATCTATCTATCGATTGTAATGTTGTTTTATTGAAATATATTTCTATTTAAATATAATTTGCGAGAACTTTATTATGTGTTTTCTCGTTTCTGATGTCACACAATGAGAAAGTAATGGTGAGCGAATAAGGGTCTTAAATTCTGAAAATGACATTATTATTTCACGAAAATTAATTACAAGTTTCAACTAAGCAAGTGAAAAAATATCTAATCTGTATGTATAAAATTGAATATATATACATATATTAATACTGCAATGTACAACAATTTGCACGTATATCGCCCGTACTTCCTGTTTAAATATTTGTGCATCATGAATGTTGGTTGTTCGAGAAGCATTATTATTATATTATTAATTATTCTTTATTATAATAATATTATCACAGTTATTCGTCAAACATTAATGTGTCAAATTACAAAATATCACCTCCAGCTGCTTTGAGACAACATTGCCGTTTCTCAAATAACTAACGTTCACGTCCACGACATGCGAATATTTAGATAGGGAGCACGTGTGCTGAATTCACTTGAAATGCGTACAAATTCACGCATTTGGGGTCAGAAGGTCTATGTTATTTACACGAGTCTCTTGTGCTGATTGCTATCAGTGTATATTAAAAATCAAGAAAGTAAAATATCAGACAATTGAGAGCACTTAACAATGCGATAATTTGTACATAATAATAAAATTGTGTATTTAAAGATCTTACATGGCGATTACAATAGTCGTTAATTTTTATTTTATTTTATTATAATGTATATTAACTTTCATCTCAGTTCAATTTTCTTTTCATCTTTTTCTAATCGTAAGAATAATTACAAAAACATGAAAAATAAGTTGAACTGAGATTAAAATTAATCTAGTGTCTAAAATTAATAGAAGTGCGTATTGGAAGCGAAATCGATATAAAATCTATATCTATAAAATCAAAATTGAAAAATGAAGTTATGAACTAATTGTGCATGCCCTGTTAAAATAGCAAAATTTACAAAAAGCAATTAATCAGCTTTTCCGTACACAATTGAAAAAAAAAAAAACCACGTTACTTATTAAATATAATGACGCCCACACAAAATACGGAAGATCCGGATTCGAATCCCTGAAGTAATATTTTTCGCAGTAATTAAATTATTAGTTCTTAAGATGCTTAAATTAGCATCAAATTATTAATATTCCTCTAATATCAGCATCAAAATGATTAAATTGCTTGTCAATTTAATGTGTGATATTACTGTATACATTATATATTGCTTTAATTTAATGTGATATTACTACATACATTATACATACTCTAGTTCTGTTCACGCATTTAAAGACTGAAAAAAGATTTCAGCGCGTGGTTTGCAAAACTGCACTCTGAAATATTTAAATACCAAGATCCGCTTTGACCGGAAATAGAATTATTTCTCTTGACTGATTTCTCAAAATGTATTATTCGCCAGAAAGATTTCACTATACTTATACTACAAGGTATTTTTTTCATTCTTCACCTACCCGGAACTTCATTTATATTCTGACATAGTTGTCTACAGAGTTCTAGCCAAGCGCAAAATGTGAGTGCGCTGATGAAGAGTCAATACCTCGAGCGCGTCAATAAAGCCGTACCTCTCTCTCGCGCGTGTCTTCGACCGAACGTCCTTCCAGCGATCTTCAATATAAACAGCGACACGCCGCGCGCTGGATAGCCATTTGCAAATATGTGCGCGTAATGGAAACAAATGGCTCGACTTCATTCACGAGGCGAAGTTGTGCGATTCGAGCAACGAGCAGGAGGTGTGACCAGTGGAGGATTTCGAGGTCAGCATTCTTCTCTCGGTGGCGACGATTTTGAAACGAAGATAAAGAGATATATCGTCTTTCACCTGTGCGTACGTCGTCGCACTCGATACCAGCGGAGGTCAGCAGCACGTTGCGCCGTCCGCCATTTTAAGGAGACGAACGTTCTCGAGACTCCCCCGTCTGCGACACTGGACGACCATGCAGACGAAGAAACTTGAGTCAATCAGGTTCTGAGATCAAGTAAACTCGAGCAACCATCAAGTTGTCGCTAGCACTTCGATCTAATGATTCGATGTTCTAATGAACAGAGCGATTGGCGTACTTGTTAACTTCGCTTCGTCATTTGCTGTCTAGTCGATTGTTTTGATCGCGATTGAGAACAATCTCTGCAGTGCCCCCCGCTCAAGTTCCTTCTTTTCGTTACTTCGTAAATCAAAAAGTTGAGCCTCGTCGTGCTACGCCGCTGTTATGAGCGAACCAGCATTCGCCAGCTGGCATACGAAGCGTGTAGCGCCGCTGGCAATGCAAGCGTTTACCGCCGCGTGCGTTTCGAGAGAAGAAATTTATAATCGAGAGGGAGAGAGAAGGAGAGGAAGGGGGGCTAATGTCCGTACTGAAAACATCGAAGAGACCACGCGGGCGGGCACTCTCGATCCCGAATATCCATCGATTTTTCCGATCGAGTGTTGTTATTCTACTCGGCAAAACGAACATTTCCCGTTGCCATTTTGGCCGTAATATCTCTCAATGAAAATCCAGGATTTTTTGAGCTATCAAAGGCAAATTGATTACGAAATAACACGCATTTAATACATTGAATTAAACTTCATTAGTCAATAAATCATAGGTAGATAAATTTACATGAGCGAATATATGCACGGACACACGTACATACATATTCCAGTTTTCACTTTAATAACATGGGATACTTGAGCGACGTAAAACTTGTTTCCCCTCGCGATTTTTAGGAATCCTTAATTAGAATTTTCTAATTAATGCCGTGACAGATAATTTTCCAATACGATGACGTGGCATTTTTATTTATTTTTAAAAATCTCAAGTTATATATCATATTTTTAAATATAATTAATGTCTCTTTCTTTCTCTTTCTATCAGTATTTGTGTGTGCATGTGTGTGTGTTTAACTAGTTCTTATATATCTATTTAAAAATTACAAGAATTATTATATAATTATGCAATTTATGCTCTCATAATTGAATGGAACAAGAAAAAATATTTTATACGGGAATATTCAAGAAATATTGGATAGATAAATATCATTAAAGTATAAAATTATAATCTGAGATATATAAGAGAGATATACGAGAGAGATATAAAAAATAATAAATAGATTACCTATCAAACTTGAGCAATTATGTGAATTTTTATACATTTAGATGCGGTTCTCCAAAAAATTTTAAATAAAACAATTAATCATACAATACGATTGTGGGTATGCGTTGTATATTGAAAATAACATTCCTTATACGAAAGAAATAAAATGTATAATTGAAAACGCTTTTGTTTAATGTGTTATTTGAAGTACGTCGTATCCGCCGATTGAGAGCCCCTGACGTACGTCACCGTTACTTTCATGCTTATGCCGACGTAATAATTGTTTTTATATTACATGCACAGTTTGTTTTACTATTTTGAAATCATTTTACTGTAAATATTATGCGAAAAAACGTAACAGGAAAATACACGCAAGAAGGAAAATCGCATAAAAGTTAAGTATCAAAAATGTTTAGAGAATATTTCATATTTTTTAAATCAAATATTATAAACTTTATAAAATATAATTTGAATTCAATCATTTTTATGATATAAAATTATGCAATATATTAAACAAATTTCCTTATTTTTAAGTAGATTACTCTAAAAGTCATTTTAACAAAATAAATGCCAATCAAATAGTTTACATTATTACGTTATCATTTTATAGATTTATTATCTGTTCATTTTCATAGTTATAAATTATAAAATGTTAAAAAATGTATTATTTTAACGAAACAAATGAATAATATCACATACTTAGTACCTCTGCAAATCTCGAATTGATCAAATGCGTTAGACATAATTTAAGAAATAATCCTTGAAATGTACTTGTAAATATATTCGCTAAAATTGATAAATTTGAGATTTGCAGAAACACTAATAGGGAATACGTACGGAAATCTTTCGTTAAACGTTATATAAACTTTCTTTTGTATCTCATATCACCAATTTTAGGCTGATTTCACCAATATATAAGATTAATTTTAATCTCGGTTCAATTAAAAATTTATTTTTTTTCTAATTTGTAGAATTAGAAAAAGATAAAGAATAAATTAAATCACACACACAAGATTAAAGTTAATCTTACATTGGTGGATCTTAAATGACGATAATAATTATAAGAGATTATAAGTACGAGAATCAAAAAATATATATACAATCTCTCCTAAAACAGAATATCTAAGCAATATAATTACAAACAATGCATTTCACTCGTTCTATCTCTTCGCTTTTGTCTTCCAATTGTCACAGCTGTATAGTGAAAAATCATTTCTTCTGTATTTAATGAATTATGTATGGTGTACTTCATAAACATTTGCTTCGCGTTTATCATAATTACATGTCGATATAATCAAATTCCAAGATTAACAACCGGTTTATACATATTTCTTCGCTGGAACGATTCGGATGACTAGCGCGCGGAGCCGCGCATTGAGCGCCACTGTCGAACAATAACTTCGTGCTGCTGCGAGCTCTCAAAATGGCTGTCCTCAGCTATTATTACTTCGGGGAAAAAACAAATGACGACGCGCTCACGCTACGCGAAGAGAAGAGGAGAGACGGAGCCAAGGCCTTTGGTATAACGTATCTTCGTATGTATGCGATCGTATAAGTCATGTACATATATATGCATGCATGTGGCCGCCGTTTCTCTCTTTCTCTGTCTTCTCTCTCTCTCTCTCTCTCTCTCTCTCTCTCTCTCTCTTCCTTCAGCATGTCCTCGCGTACTACGATACGGACCATACCGAAAACATTGGAACACCTTATGCGTTTCCTGAAACTCGGTTTATCGAAGCGATAACGCCGACAGTTTGCACGAAAACAAAAACAAGCCTGTAAATGATGCGACGCGTCCAACTTTCCTCTTATATA
>NW_017304543.1:1021513-1032320 GCF_001594115.1 Trachymyrmex septentrionalis
GTGTATGTACAAAAAGTGTGTATAATATGTGTTTATATCGTCTCTATATATATGTACAGATATCTGTGACACGCGGAAAAAATTCGAAACTATCACAAAAGATACAAGATCCCATTGGAGCGAGATAATAATAGCTTCGAGAAATGATATATAATATAAAACTCTTCTTCCTCACTCTTTAAAGTTCCTCGTCTTAAAAAATCGTCTTTCATGACTTTTCTCTGATTTCCAGACAAAAATTTTATGTTTTTCCTTGATTTTCAAGAAAATTTTGAAAAAATTTTTTATATTTCCATCCTGATTTGGAAATCAAGATTAAATAAACGTTGTTTTGTTGACAGAGTAATTTAACATAGCAATGCAAATTACTATTAATGCTGCTGACACTGCTTGTATTTCATTGTTAAGTTGATAGCATTAAAAAATGCGTGGTTGTAATGTACGCATGTCAAACCACTTTAATTTTCCAGAAAACTTTGCAAAGTTCCTTGACTTTTCTCCAATTTTCTCGACCATCTTCAATTTCTCTGATACTTTCCTGATTTTCTTTATTTTCAGCTTGGGACAACCCTGATTCTTTTTTTTTTATTTTTTTAATCAACTTTTTCAGAATATTTTCTTCTGCAGGGTTATTCTTTCCAGACACGTCGATATGACATATTCAAAATTAACGAATCCCTTTCTACAAACCTCTCGCTTTTCGAATTCCTTTCTTTTTCAAGATATTTTCTCCAAGTTGTCTTTGAAAGCATCACTAACTATATTTAAATCCTAAATATACAAAAAACTATTAAACCTAAAAGATTTCAAGGTCAATGGAATCAATGTCCTCTTCTTTCTCTTCTCTTTATATATATATATATACCTAGATACTTTTCCTCTAATAACAATAAAATTTTCTTCTTTTGAGCGTGGTTTATTTATTATTCTTTAGATGTTTCAAACTTCTAAGGTTTCTGGTGTATAGATTTCTACGGTATAGAAGTAGAAAAAATATAAGTGCTAATACTTTGTCTACATGGATATATATCTTCTTAAGACTCAATAAGAAACATGTCGAAAAAAAGGACCGATCTATTGTTCAAAACGGTAAAAAAAAATAGTGTTAAAGAAATAGTACTTTTTGAGGATTTTGACCTTTTGTGGATTTGATAAAGTAATTAAAAAAGTCGTAGCATTTAGGGAATATCTCGAAAATTTCAAAAACATTGAAATTTGGATCAATATATGTACCATGTTTGTGCTCAATTTTCGAGAAAAAATCAAAATCTACAAAAAATACTTTTTTACTTATATTTTTTTGAGCAAAAATCGGCTTTTTTTTATTTCTTTTGATTAATGGCGCCACACTTTAAATAATCTACAACAAACTAGAGTAACATATAGATAAAACTCTGATAAAAACCGATAATGCAAGAATGTTCCGTGAACAGTTCGATTGTACTAAAAACTTTTTTTAGAAATCGAAATAGAAATCTTAGCTTACGCTAGAATTACATTAAATTTTATAAATATAATGATATGTAAAAATATTTTTAAGAGATGTCTCATGGAAAGTGATGATTTTATATAGATATAAGAAGTATTAGTTATATTTCAACTTTTTCATTGCTGTTGGCAACTGGGCAAGTATTAGCTCTGATTAAGGCTATCATCCCATGTTATTAATATATTTAATGTATTTAATGGCTTGGCATTTATTTTATCACAAATGCTTAGCAAGTAATGTTGCTATACTTAATATTTTTACTACAATTGAGTAAAAAATAGGAATCGACGAAAATGTTTTCTTCATTGCAAAACAATTTGGCGTTTGGATAATTTCTATAAAGAATATACGCTGGCAAAAAGTCACTCTGGCTACAGCGTTGGTCATTATAACGATTGCAACTGCATGCATTGTGTATTTTACGCCAAAAGTGAAAGAATTTTGTAGTGAAAGAATTAATAATTTATTAAAATTAATAATAAATTAATTTTAATATTATGAAATGTATACAATAAATATAATAAAGGCATGTAAGACTCTAATCTAAATTACAAATTTTATGTTAAGAAAAATAGGAATATTATATAATAAAATTCATTATATAATATCTCTATTTTTTCCCTTTATTATATTTATTGTTTATTAAAATCAAGAATCCTTTATTCTTGCTAATTTTGAGATATATACATATAATTATGAGCAATGTTTACGGTTTATGTAAATTCAAGATTAAAAATATATGTAGATATAACACAAAAATTTTTCATATTTTTATTATTTTTATTATATCCAAAAATATTTTGAATTAAAACTGTATAAATAATAATAAAAACTAGATTTTTTTTTAATATTCTATTTAAAATTTCACAAAATTAATTAAACATTCAGATTTTCAGAATAATTATTTTTTGGAAATTATATTTAAAATTATAAACTATTAATTCGCTATTAATTTGCAACTGAAAATTAACAGCATAACTTGCAAATTTCGTATAGAATTCCTTCTCTTTTTCCGATAAAATCGACATACTTTTAATAATCTTAGTTTTAACGATAAATTCTTTGTTAAATTTTAAGTCAATTTTTTTCCGAAATTATCAAGATATTATCAATTTTCAACATTAAATATTTTCACAAAAATAAGCTTTCAACATTAAAATTTTATTAGTTAGCATTTCAATTGAAGAATACATTATGATATATTGTATATGTGTGTGTGTGTGTGTGTGTGTGTGTGTGTGTGTGTGTGTGTGTGAGATGAATACATATTATATTTTATTCATATAATCTGTTTATGCATTGAGAGTAAAGTTTTTCGCATTTGTGATTAAATATATAATAATTGAATGAAAAAATAATTGCAGTTAGGAACTTCATTTTTATAGTTATTATCATATTAATAAGAATAACTATATTTACAATTCTATATAAAAAATATAAATACGTATAGTTGGTACCTAAAAAAAATTATAATTATATTCTCACTATAGCATTACAGTTTAATAACTATACAAAAATGGAGTTTTTAAGCGTAATTATTTTATCATGCAATTATATATATATAGTAAAATCAAAACGAAACACTTCCTCTTTCAATTGCTCGTAATTCTTAAATAAATATTATATATAAAAAAAAAAATTATTTATTCATCTACAAATTATTATAGCTCCTGAATATTATATCGCTAAGAAAAGTTCGACTTTGATTTTTTCAGAAAAATCTGTCGGTAAATTTGAGATTACAAGCTACGAAATATTCTTTCCTCTCTTCTAAAGAGGAAAAAAAAAGCACTATCTTTATCTTTCAAGTTCGAGGCTGGTGATACCTACACGTGCTTGCTGTGTTGAAGATTTCAACTTTCGTGCTGTTCTAAATCAATATAGCAAAAACGTTACAGAGCAAGAATGTATTGATACGGTGGGGGGGACATACATGTATATTGTATTCAAAACTAGATCTGCGATCTAGAAAACACGAAACGCGATTTACGGAGGCGATGGATTTAAAGCTGAAACATACCCGAGAGGTTTAAGCGAGAAGTTTGTGCGTCACATACGTGTATACGCAGAGGTTATAAAAAAAGAAAAAGGGAAGAAAAGAAAAAGAATATTTTACCGTTTGAAGATATCTTACCGTTTGAAATGCTCCCTGATGCGATCCTCTCGGATGTTTTCCGGCAGATTTCCAACCCACAGGTGACGTGTCTCTCTAACCATTTTGCTCCGAACTCTTCATTTGGGATCGGATGTTGTGGTATCGTTTGGAGGCACTGTACAACGACACACAACCTCGACCAGGGCAGAATAAATTCACCAGACACTCCACCAACACACGGAGGAAAAAACGCGCAATTTTCCGATCGATTAAAACAGGCTGGCCTCCACCCTTCTCCCTCACACTCTTTCTCTCCTTAGGAACTGAATCCGCCTCCTCCTTGCTCCTTGTCTTGGATATACCTCTACCAACTGAGAGAGATATCAATTCGTCCCTCTCTCCTCCACGCTCTCCCAATTTGATTGGTCACTTGGGCAAAACGAGAATCACTAGTCACTAGCCGGTAAGAGATGAGCCCAGCAGACACGACGAACGCTGTCGTCGTCGAGGACGCGGCACGTCGACGTAGGTACGATGATCGCACGTGCGTGCGTGGACACGGCAACAACAGCCGTGGCTATCACCGGGTTGATGGTGACGACGGCGACGACGGCGACGGCCACGGCGGCGACGGCGACGGCGACGGCGACGACGACGGCGACGACGACGACGACGACGACGACGACGGCCACGGCGACGGCGACGTGGCTCTTGCGAGGCTCAGGCTTATGCGCCGCGACGACGACGCGCTCCGACGTCGAGGACGACGCGGGGGAGAAGGTCGAGGAGGAGAAAGAGTAGCAGGAGCCTTGATTAAAGCGGACACCACTGACGATTACGACTGCGAGGATCGGTAGTAACGTCGCCGAAAAACACCACATCGTATATCACTCGTATCGCGTATGGAGATACCTTTTGTGCGGCCTCGCTCCTTCGATCACACGTCACTTAGCCACGACGAGCACTTTCCGGATCGCGCTGGCCGCGGGATCCGATCCCGATCCATCTCGGCGCGGCATAATTCCGCGACGCACCCGCGTTTTCTGCTCTGCTCCGCTCCGCTCCGTTTCCGTTGGAGCGGCACCACAGCACCGGCACACCAAGACGGCACAGCAAAACGTCGAGACACGGCAAGGCACGGCACGACACGACACGGCACGGCACGACGACACGACACGGCACGGCACGGCACGACACGACACAGCACGACACGTCACGGCACGTCACTTACAGACGCGCGCGCGCGCGCGCATGTACGCGAGAAACACGGAAACTCTCTCGTCGAAGCGACGAGCGACGCGACGCGAACCTCGGTCGCGCTTTAGGCGCAGCGGCGTGCGTGTGCGTGTGTGCGTGCGCGTGACCCACTGCTGATAACGCGAATCAATTCGAACTCCGTCGCGCTCCGTTTTCCTCTTCCTCTCCTTCCTATATACTCGTGGCTTTTTTACCCGCGCGAGAGACACGGCGGTACCCACGTACCGTACTACACATACACACGCGCTATGTACGCGCGTGCGTTACGTACGTATACACGTACGTTACAGATACGTGCGGCACGCGTGGTCGTGGAGAGAGCATATACACGTAAACCGTAACTTGGCTCTCCCAAGTGTATTCACTGCAGGGACAATTGCCTTTCTTTATTTTTTTGCCCCCCCCCCCTCTTTCCCTTTTCACATATCACCGACGTATATACTTTCGCGACCCGAGTATATATCACGTACAATATTTATCTTTCAGATAGATATCATATACACATATATATATGTATACATATATATATATATATATCTGTTGTATCACCACTACTCGGCGAGAGCCGCGAACAGCCGCGAAAATCGAGTTACCTCGACGCACGATTCTTGATAATTTCGATCACGCGCGCGACGTAAAACTCCCGTTGTTGTCGCGCGAACGTATCCGCGTGCACGCGCGCGGCGATTGCGGCGATGCCGAGACGTCCGGCCGGGCACATCGGAAAACAAACTCACTCGCTTATTTAATTCCTTTTTCTTTTTTTCCTCGTTTCGGCCTTGCGTTTCTTCCGTGTGTAGGATTATCACGCCTCCGTTTGAAAACTCACGCCGCTTTTCTCAACTTCACACTCGGGCCATGTAACGCAGACGGGAGCTAACACTTGGGCTCCTTCTCACTGCACTACACTACTCAGAGTGACGTCACCGTGGCGGGAGCAGAGCGAGGCTCGCTGGCTAGCATTGCCGTTTGCCGCTCGGTGGGGAAATCAAAGTAGGGGAGCGGAACGAGTCTACGTTAGCGAGAGAGGCGGCAGTTCGCGATCGCGATCGTCACCCGCCAGGCGGTGAGGTCGATGCCAAGCGGGGAGGGGGGAAAAAGAGAGGGGGAAACAACGGGAGGGTGTGCGCTCGCGCGCTTTCGATTGTGAGGGGCGGAAGGAGGGAGGGGGAGAAGACTCGTTCGAATCGAAGCAAGGACAGGTAGGGAGAACTTACACAGACGGAGAAGGGATAACGGGTCGAACGAGCTAACCCGAACCCCCGAGCCGCGCTTGTCCCTTTCGTCGCGTACTTCCCCCTTCTCTTCCCCTCCCCTCGCCCCTCACTCCTCCCTCCACGCCAGATCATCGTGCACCGTCTGTCTCTCTTTCTCTCTCTCTCTCTCTCTTGATTCTCCCTCTGCCCCTCGTTCTTTTCCCTCCTGCCCTTTCTATTCCGTAAGTCATTCGTTCTCTTCCTTCTGCGCCACCACCGCCGTCGCCGCCGAGTCAAATCCTGTCTGCCATCTTTGTTTTCACCTCACTTTCCATCTCTCTCTCTCTCTCTTTCTCGCTCGCTTCGTTTCACGTGCGCGCGCACACGCATTTTGCTCTTCTCTCTCTATCTCTCTTTTTCTCTTGCTTCAGGGACGGTTTAGGGGCAACCAATTACCCGGGGCATCGGTACTTTCTACCGAGAATAAAGACGGACAATCGGATTATTACGAAAATAAAAGTGCTTAACTTCGTGACGTTCCCTCTAATCAAGGAAGTAACGATCAAACAAACGTGCTGAAGCTTGATAGCGCGCATTAATGAGCCATGTGGGCGGATAAGCGTTTTTCGCGTAAGCGTAGATTCGTAGATTCGGCGTGGCCGAGGAATAAGGATCTTTTAAGTGATTTCTCTTGCTACGAAATTTTCTGTTATTCTCTTTTATCCAAATGATTTTCGAAACGTTTCTCTTGGGATCATAACGCTGATAGCATAATTTCTCCATGAAACGCCGAATTCTTTAGCACAAAGCCGATTTGAAACTGTTTTTTGTATCCAACCAAGTATTGGTTCATTTACATGGAAGATTTATAATTTCCATGTATGTATATACGATTTTCCAAAAAATCTACGGGATTCTTCGTTAAATTTTCATACAATTTCGAAATAGTTTTCGTCAACAATGAATGCCTTGTACTCAATACGCTTATTCGAACGTGTATATTATTAGATGTATAAATATTCATCATAGTTGACAAATAAACGTAACAAAAACATTATAAATCAAAGTATAAAATTGACACAGAAATATAAATCAAAATATAAAACTAAAAATATAAATGACTGTCAAATCCTTATTCCACCTATCGTATTTGACTATTATGTTCTATCTAGGTTTCATCTAAGATCTGTTTTCCGTAGCTGAATTAGTATAACTATCATTTCACTCAAAGCACTCAAAATAGATATGTATTTGATATTTGATGAAAGCGTAAAAGAAAGTTCCAGTGCAGTCTGGCGGAGGAATGAAAATAGCCTCTAGACATGGTTTTGTCGCCACGGGTATCTCAGGACACAAAAGAATAATAGTGGCAGTCTGAGTTGGGGGTGAACAATGCGCTAGTTGCGTGCCTGCGTATCGTCGCCGCCATCTTGTCTTGCTGTGTTCGCGACGTCTGCATACGGACTAGCCGTTGTTATGTCCATGCGATCGTCGTCGCGCTCCTCCGAACGGTCTGAACGTCGTCACACGTTCGTATGTCGCACGTTACGCGACGTCGAGCTCGCGAGCAACGACAGTAACGTCCGTGTGACTACGCGTTGGGATGTTGCTAGAGAGAAAGCGATTTCCGTCGCAACCGTGCCGAAAACGGACACGAACGTTTTCGTCATTCGGAAATGCGTTGCGTCACCAATTTTCACGGTCGTGTGTCTTGTGCTGGTGAATTTCTTTTTCCGGCTGATATCCCGCCGATATTCACAAATCGATCACTCGAATTCTTTTATGCTCGTATTCATAGTCAGACCTTATATTTAAGGCTTTTCCTTAAATTTATCTTCAGATGCTTTACAAATTATTTTATGAACGAATTATTTTACTGAACATCTAAAGATAAATTTAAGAAAGCCTTTAATATAAGGTCTGATTATGAATATGGATTACTTTCTAAATTTTGGAAAATTGAGCCAGTCCTGGAAAAGAGAGAGAGAGAGAGAGAGAGAGAGTGTGTGACTGAGTTTTCAGTCTTCAAAATTGAGATTTCACTCTTTACAGTGACAATTTCCATTCTGAAAGTTTTAGAGAGTATGTTTATTGTTCGGACAAAATGGAAATAATTCGAGTTGCGCTAAAAATTAAACTCGAAAAAATCGTAGTTATTCCGGTTGTAAATAATCATAATAAAGGATTATTAATATAATCATATTGATATTAACAAACATCAGGAATATTAATTCTGATGTTTCACACCTTTAAGATTTTCAGGATTCGCAGAAATATCGTCGACTTCGATATTGAAATTAGAGAAAGCGATTTCCAGGAAATAACCTATGTCGAAGGACGTCGTGTTTGTTTCGACCAATTCGTGGCCAAATAGATTCTCCGTGAATTTCTTTAACCAATGTACAGCTATATTTAAATTGGCAATAAGTTGTATTATTCAAATTATTGTTATTTTGAGAATCCGGTATAAAGATACGCGAAAATGACCCTTACTCTCTTCATCTTACTTTGCATACCAAATTCAAGTATTTCGTTATTCCGAATATCCCAACGAGTGGTATCTTACCGAAAATATAACGAGGCTTATACTCTTGTAGCTTCACATCCGCTTCGGCCGTTAAATGTAGTATTTGTTTAGCGTAGTGAAATCTATGTTCTCTATGGAATAATGCCCAAGTGTTACGTTTTTCCTCGTAGTCCTTTTTTAACTTCTAAAATAAAGAGACGCAAACACGCGTTTCTAACGAATGATGTATCTGAACAAAGCGATAAGCGCATAATATTATAAATATAACGTTACATCTCGTTTTTATGATGAAGCTCTGCTTTAAATATAATTTATCGTTTAATTTCGAATATATTATATATGGCGCTTCTGTTATTTATTCGATACCTCGTAACAAACATTTTTTCCAGGCAAAAACGATTCGATCGATTTATTTAATCAACGTTAATTCAACTAATTATTAAGCTAAGTTTTTTTCATTGTTACTGAATCGACAATGATAGAGCAATGTTTAGTAAAATTATCCTTAATCAATTTGAAGATAAACATCGTCACGTAATCATCGATATCTCTCATTTATCGTAAAGAATGTGATATCAAGTAAAATTAATATACATCTATCATTTTTTACAATACGATATATGCGACTTATTTTATTTCTCCTATATGTCCCCACGTGTCAAAACTCAACAAGTCAAAAGTATCATACTCGTTTACATACACAAGTTCCTATATGTATGTATGTGTGTATATATATATATATGTCTGACGCGCCTGATATCGCGCGTGTCACCATTCCGTTATGAATAACTTTATCGCGATAATCCGTTATCGCAGCGACAATCCACTCGTTCACTCAGCGTAATGGAAGTTAGAATTGCTAACCTCGTCTATCGATAATCGAACGGACCTAAATTGGATCGTAAGAAACGGGGACACCTGAGACACGCGGCATTAACGATACAAGCAGGCGCATTGTCGCGAGTGACGCGAATACGCGGCACACACGTGCTGATTGCCATGCTCCTAATACTAATATGTGCGTAGGCGTACGTCTTAATTCACCATGCGAGTCTCGAGTCACGAAGAGAGCACGATTGGTCGAAAGAGAGAGAGAGAGAGAGAGAGAGAGAGAGAGATAGCTTGATCTATTTCGCGATCTGGGATGAAATCCCTTTTAAGCGCTGAGAATTCGATATAAAAGTTGTGACATTGAATGTATATATATTTTCGACGTATTATAATAAAATTTAATATTAATACAGTGTATTTTAATAGAGAGAAAGAGAGAGAGAGAAAGAGAGAGAGAGAGAGAGAGAGAGAGAGCACGCTTATTATCATTACACTGTAATGACTGTGCCCTCTAAGAACAAATTAAAGCAAGAATGATACAAGAAAATTGACAAAAATTAAAGAAATTAATTACAACAAAAAAGAAACAATATATAGAGACATGAATAATATAGGGAGAAAAAGAGAGAGAGAGAGAGAGAGAGAGAGAGAGAAAGCATCATTTATTGGGCTTTCTGGCACAAATTCCTTCAAGCGTAAAATCACAGTAAAGAAAAGTCTAATTAAAAGAAAATTATACATAATTATAATTCCAAAGACAAAGTAAGATGAAATATGATTATACATAAAGTATTAAAATGTAAGTTAGACTACAAGAGTACGTACATAAGAGAGATGGGGGGGGGAGGGGGGAGAGCTCGTGAACCGCGATTTAGCGGTTTCGCTACAATTATCTCGGACCTTCTGCGAGACGATTGATGATAGCAACTTATCGCATTAGATAAAGCTATTTCTTCGCTCGTCATTGAGGCGCTTACCCCCGCTTCTCGTTCTGCCCGAAGGGGTTACGACACGACGAGCGTGTAACGCACGAGACGAGATAAATCGGGTGCATTAGCGGCTTTGATTCTCCTCACGCCAGATGATAACGAAAGACGCGATAGCGCGTTCTGATCGTTCAACTTTAATATCGAACTTTAGACAGATAAATATACATTTTATCTATACATATACATGCGTGTGCCCTCTTCGATTTTGCCTAATCGAGCTAATTGCAATCGAGTTACGTTATGTAAATCTGGCGGGAAGATAATGTACGAACTTGGTGGAGGGAACTCGCGGTTCATCCGTTCGCCCATTCGTTAATCGTTCGCATTTTTGAAAGTCTCGCTTTTTCAGCTTTGTTAGGTTTTTTCAGCGGCTTTCCGCTTAATGGCGGTGGTTTCTCGGTTGCGTTTATTCAGCGGTTACGA
>NW_017304543.1:1032420-1036658 GCF_001594115.1 Trachymyrmex septentrionalis
TCGTTCGCCCATTCGTTAATCGTTCGCGTTTTTGAAAGCCTCGCTTTTTCAGCTTTGTTAGGTTTTTTCAGCGGCTTTCCGCACCGCTTAATGGCGGTGGTTTCTCGGTTGCGTTTATTCAGCGGTTACGACAAAAAGCCTTTTTTAAAGATAAAATAAATTTGAGCTTCAGCCTTCGTTATTCTTCTGCATCTAAATTAAATATATGTGTCCTGCTTTTGTTCTTATATTATTCTTGAGTTAAGCTTATTTTGCTTCTATTTTCCCTCAAATGTATATTGAATTACGCTAAAAAAAAATATATGTGTATATGTGTTTTAATGCATAGAACGTATTTGAATAGCAATATGTTGAGCTCGCGTTTCTAGATTCGATAATTATAAATCTAAACTATGCAAATCAGTCATTCTTGCAGACATTACATTGAAGGGTTTTTTTTTGAAATTAAGATATACAAGTAAAAAACAAAAAGAAAATAGTGCTGCTTCCGCTGGAATCTCAGTGGATCTTATTTTTATTCTTAGGTTATAATCAGTTTTGTTTCACAATATATACTAATTATCATTTATAAAAAAATATGTTACCTGCAAATATATGTGAATAATTGCAATGGATCGAAATCAGGTCCATGGATTTACCAGCCTATATAAAGCCTATATAAATGCGAATCAATCATTTTTTGTATTTTTACGACAATTACAACTATACGAAAGTCTGGCGATTTGATGCGTAGTGACATCTGCCGGAATATCAATTACTAGGACGATATTGCTGGTTACCAATAATGGCTATTGTCACCTAACTGTATTATCATTTAAAAACATACGTATACACATTTAGCTACGTGCGACGATTCGAAAACATTATTTCAAACGATGGCAATGCAAAAAGGAAAAGGAAAAGGGAAAAAGAAAAGGAAGACAAATATTTCTCTTTTTTTCCTGTCGATTATATGCTTCGTGACGCGCGGAAATCGCGTTCGTATCGTCGCTTTGACTTGACGACCAAATATTGAGCAAACAAACACCGTGGTGTCCCGTTTATTATAATCTAGGGAAAAAGACTATTTGCTTATATTGAGATATTTTATTGTTTCGACATAAGTAGCTGCTGTCATTCCAAATGTGCGTCACCATCAAATTAGAATCCTTTTGAATTTTTCCTGATTTGATTCGGTTTATCTGCTATTTTACTATTTCGCACGTTTGTGGCGGACGAGCACAAGGAACAAATCTAATGGATGACAGAAATCCCGAGTTTGCGGAAGATGCAGAAGAGCTGTCTGTTACGTCGTTGGACCCGAACGAGCGCAAATTAGCGCGCCGCATCCGCATTCAACGGCGCCTAGAAGCGTTAGCTAAGAAGTTAGTAAGAAATTTTCCTTCATGCTTGGCTGATTAAAATTAAAATTTAAAAACACAACAAATTGGAAATAAAAGCCCTGAACGATCAAGTTGGATCTTTAATGTTTAAATAATTCAGTGTGAATTTATTTATAATAAAATTTGGAAAGATTCACAAACCTCGATTCTCCCAACCCTTCAGAAATATTCCTTAAAAATTAAATAATCCGCTCACAATATGCAATGTGTTTTATTTGGGTGATATCATGATATTGCATAATTATCCCCCCCAGTAAACGAGAATGGATTAAAATGGATTGAAATTTTTTTCTTTATTCGAATGCCTATTTTTTTTTTAAATAGCGAATACTTTTTTTTGTATCTAATTGGATTCAATTGGATTCATTTAGATTCAATTGGATGCAATTGGATTGAAAAACTGCATTTCCTATTCAAAATTTTGAATTGAACAGTATTCGCAATGCACAGAAAAAGCTAATATTATTTTTAGATTGAAAGGTATAGGGATATGCTCCATGCAATTCCTTTAAATGAATAAAAATGCATCCAGGATTGAAAAGCATTAATTTTAACATTCGTGAATCAATTATTTCTGAAAATCTGAATCCATTTCAATTCATTTCAATCCATTCTCGTTTGCTAGGACATTTTCGCGATTTTGTCTCTTACTTTATAGCATTAAAAAATCGGATTCCTTCTCATATAAAATTACGAATACCTCTTTTATAGCAAATTAGATATTGAAGATGAAGAAATCATCGAGAAGACACTCACTGAGAGACAAATACTTGCTAGCTCGGACCTGTTGGAAAACTTGTCGTTCGAGGGCGATGAAGTGGTTGGTATAAAAAATGTTTATTTCGACTCACAGATTTGAATCTGTGGATCATTCATTATATATTTTCATGATATATATCATTAATGCTAACAAAAGAAGACACCAAACTGTAATTGTTTAATAAATTCGTGTGTAGGTGACGTCAGTGAAGGTGGCGAATGACGCTAGGGAGCTGCAGCGACGAAGGGAGGCGCAGGAAATTCGAAGAAAGTTGTTGAAGAAGCTCGAGGAAGATGACGAGGAATGTATGGAAAGGTACCGGAAGATCAACGAGAAGTGGTCAAACATTCTCGCGTCCAAGGATCCATTAGACATACACGCGGAAATGGAAGCTCAAAATGCCAAGTGTATGGAAATCTTGGAAAGGAAAGACGCCGTCATCGCGCAGTTGCGAGAAGAGTTGGAGAACGCCGATATTAAATTTGTTAATGACCAGAAAAGTCAAAATGAGGATATAGACTTATTAATCAATAGAATGGACAATCAAGTTAGATATACGAATAATTTTGGTAATCATATTAATACGTAACTTAATGTATTAAGGGCTTGTATATTTTATTTTAGATGAACATCATGACTAAAGCTTACCGTCGCGAATTATCGCTTATTAATGATGCAATAGACTCGGAGTATAAAATGCTGCTGGAAAATCTTTCGGAGAAATGGGAAGCGTTGTACAAAAAGTTACAGGAGGATAGCCTTGCGGGATTAGGCAAGCGGAAGGAAATAATGCAAGAGTACGAGGAAGAGATGAAGAAAGTAATGATCGAGCATCAGGAGGAATTCCGGGCGCAGAAAATTAGTTTCGAACTTGAGATACAGAAGCTTGAACAGGAGGTGGAGAACACGAAAGCGCTTTGTTTCATGAACGTCGAGAGACTAGATTACAATTACGCCGTGCTTAAACGACGAGAGGACGAAAATGTTATAGTGAAAAATCAACAAAAGAGAAAAATTAATAAGTTGGTATTGAATGCAAATTGAATTGTTTTACACGACTGAATACAGCGAGGCTATTCCTAGAGATCGCTGAATTAATTATGATTAACTGATAAATTGGCGTTTTTTTTTTCAGACTCCAAGATATTGCCAATGGTTTGAAAAAAAATTATGCGGAGTTAGAAGAAAACACGAGACTTGAGATACAGAAGTTCACTGATCAAGTTATAAAAGTGCACAAGAATATTTTGGATTTAATAGAAAAATCGAACCACTTCACAAGAATCAATGATAAGAAGTTTATGCAAATTTGGGATATGAATGAGGAAAAAGCAAATGAACTACTTGATAAAGTACGCTAAGGTAAATATTTTAATAGCATTGATGTTAAAAATATAACGTATTTTAGATTTTAAACGCTGACAAAATTATATACGAACAACTATTGGGCGTGGAATGGAAGCCACCGGAAAAAATCTTATTAAAAAAGGAAGATTTACCGTCTTATTGTAATGTGATGTGTGCAATAGAAGAAGGTAACAAAATTAATTAAACACCTTTTTAATCGATTGCGATATGAAATTTTCTGACAAGTGCATGCTTGCATTCTTTAAGAGAACAGATTGATCAACGAGAAAAAAATAATATGTAAAGCTTACAAACCGGCGAGCACCATTGAGGAAATCAATTTAGAAAGACAATTATTAAATCGTATCATAAAGCAAATTTCTGATCGTTGTGACTACTTGATTGAAGATAAATTGCTCGAGTTACTTTTACCTTACACCGCGAATGATCAGCTGGTCATACGATTAGATAATGTATTTCAGGTAAATATGCATGAAAGACATCCCATTTTATTTCGTTATAACATTGTATATTACTAGGCATTAAATATCAAGTCTGAGAAGGAACTTGGCTTTCTCTTAAATTTTTTTCTGCCGTATGCATATTGTCCTATGTGTAGCAAGGACATGAGCAAGGACATAAGCAGATCTATCGAGAAATCTTCTTCTCTGAAAATGGAGTGAGTAAATAGTTACAACTAAACAATGCATATATTTTAATAAGTTTGTAAGCAATATTTGAAATATTAG
>NW_017304543.1:1036758-1038981 GCF_001594115.1 Trachymyrmex septentrionalis
AAGCAAGGACATAAGCAGATCTATCGAGAAATCTCCTTCTCTGAAAATGGAGTGAGTAAATAGTTACAACTAAACACACACAATGCATATATTTTAATAAGTTTGTAAGCAATATTTGAAATATTAGCGTTGAACAAGTAGACGTCTGTGGAGTTGCTGAGGAAAGTTGCTTCACGAAAGACGAAACTAAATTAATTGCCACCGTGAAAGAAGCAATCTGTGATGAACAATTATCTACTCCTAGTGACGAAGTGAGCATTATAGATACTTCATCTCGAAGTTCTTCAACTGAAATGTTACTTCCTATCGCGGAATGCACTTCAACTTCTGATGGATCTATTAGTGATATCGTCAAGGGTACGCGTATTTTTATTTCCGACTTTAATGAACAGAAATTATATATAAAACAGTCCGAAAAAATTTTACATTAATAAAATTAATATTAATTTTATTCATTTTGTACAGACGATGATCAAATGCAACGACGCTTATTGTGCGACAAGGGACATTTGCTTGAAATAGAAGCTATCTTTGTCAGTAGAGCGTTACGAGAATTCATAGAAAGATATCATTTTGTTAAATGGAAAGAGATGCCAGAGACACTTCAAGAAAAATTAACAGAGAAAAAGAAAATCGTATCGCGGAATATGACAGTTCAGGACATAACAGATTTTTGGAATCGATATAATGAAATTTTCCCAGCCAAAAAAGAACGACTTTGGGATGGCTTGTTAACCGGACTTAATAAATATCACGAAATATTAAAAGAACGACATAATTTGAATATTGAAGTGAAATCTTTACAAACGCAAAATGCAGAGTTACGCCGTTTATTGAAAACATACACAATCCAAGTAATGCCAGCAAATAATATATATTAAATATCACATTATATTAAAAAATATTTGAAATACTAATAACTCGCATGCTTTTTTAGTGTGAATGTGATGGACTCTCGCAAAATGATGCACGATGTATTCGTGAAGCGACTTAGACTAATACTTGTAAATACATTTGATTTAAATTTCAATTAATTGTAGTTCATTAAATTTAGTATATCATTTTTTGACAACCAGAGTGAAATGTAAATATACATTATATCACTATATACGTAATTTTGTAACTTTTATTGGATAATGATCTATTGTCTTATCTAATGATTCAAAAGATGAACTCTACAAAAACTTTTGAATTATTTAATCTTAATATTAAGGAGATTACAACTTGATTGCTTTTATATATTATTTGAAATTCTTGTTTTTTTTTCTTTCTGCATAAAAATATTTCAATGATTTAAAATTTACGAAAATTAAAATTACTATTATGTATATTTACATTTACGTTATATTTATATAATCATAATTTATTAGTTAATAGGACAATATTATTTCAAACGAAGTATATAACTCAAATGAGACGTGCAAATTATGTAACTTATTGCGGATATGTAAAATTGCCAGATACAAAGCTGAGTGACAGAGATGGTATCTGTTGCTTGGGAGTCGTATTTCTTGGATGTTTTGGTCTTCTCCAATACGGAACAAATGCTTTGGATTTATTTGGATCTTTAAAAGATCTCCTCACTTTATCAGCATGTTTCTCCGAATTCATATGCTGCAATATATAAAAATGGACGATATTAAATTTTAAATCATACATTGTGGTATATCCTCGACATTTCTATATAATTATATGAAATACATTGTATAAAGTGAGATAAACCTTATCGTGAGATAAAATTAGATATGCACAAATATATATGTAAAAATATTGTACCACACTGTATTGAGATCCAGAGTTGAAGAATTTGTTACATATATCGCATTTAAGGTAGTCATTTTTCCTGGCAACAGACAATTTAGTACCAGTAGGCGACTTCAATGGAGGACCTTGGGACTCTTTCCCATCCCATTCACCTAAGCATCAATGTGCGATCAACACTATCTATATATCACAGCCGCAGAAGCGGTAATTTGTGATAATAAATCAGCTTGAACACTACATTCATGCTATAAAAAGATTGGTCATTAATGAGCGTATAATATCAGGAACATATAATTACTAAGAGTATCTCTGTAATGTGTAAAAATAAAGTGTATTTTCATGCGAAAATAATCCATTAATTTACAAACTTTTTATAGCAATATAAGGGATTGTATATAAATACCTATAGAATATTTTTATTAAATATAATTTTTACATATTATTTATAATATTTATATA
>NW_017304543.1:1039056-1052852 GCF_001594115.1 Trachymyrmex septentrionalis
ATATATACATATACATATATATCTATACAATATCATTACATGGAAATTTAATAACTCGCATTATTTGTTGTTCTTTATTTTTCATGAAATATTTTTCATATATAAAGCAGTCATTAAAAAAATAACAAAAAATATTTCTATAACACAACAATATTAATAAAAAAGTAATACATATGTAAAATTTGTACATGAGAAGGAATTAAGAGGTACAGTCAAACAAACTTAGTTTATTAAATGTAACATATGCAAACAAGTCGTGACCAAACTGTTTTTCACGATAACATGTTAATAGCAAACGAATATAATATTACTTATCTTTCAATAATAATTAAATATTAAATAAATAATAATAAATAATAACGCAGAATAACAACAAATTGCAATTATTACTAAGCGCTTACTAGCACTGAAATTCTACAACAATAAAAATTATGCGAATGGCAAGCAAGTTAATTCCACATAGTTAATTCATAGAAAGAAGTGAAAAGCAAAAGTAAGCAATAGCGTCAAGCATGCGAATGCGAACAATACTAAACTATAAACTAATACAACTGTATTTTTCTCTATTTTATCCAGGTACATGAAGCGATTAGTTTTAAGGCCATATGGCAGTGTTTTTCTTACCATATAAGATTTATTATTACCTCTCATTAATTTCTTTTTATGGCGGCTTCCTGCAAATACATGTTTCATGTCATTTTTAATATTATCTTAATTTTACAATGTTTTATGCTAAATTTATGATATATTGCAAGTAATATTATGTATTTTCATTACCATTGAGGTGCGTTTGTAATTGCTGAATTGAATTCAGGCACACGTTACATACATTGCATTTCAGCCCGTTTGTCTCTTCATCCTTGGTAAATGAGATCTTTGTTTCCTCAAGAGTTGCCATTATATTCTTAGATCTTACCTGTAATATCATTTCATTAAATAATAAAAAAAACCATGCGTCTAATCTTATGTTTGTCTCTACTTATTACTGACTTGTTTGGCATGACGTGCGCCCTGTAAGTGTGTATCTAATACTGCCTGACTTGTAAAGGAAAGGTCACAGTCTTCGCATCGAACGAGAGGTTTTTTTGTAGGCAGATTACCCATTATATTATCGACCACTGCCTTTGTTACAGGATCGTCGAGGTTTGTATTCATGACGTTCTCTGACGGTACAGCCATTTTTTCAGTCTAAAATACATTAAATGTACGTTAATCGAGGCTCCTTCGAGCGAAACACGTTTCCGTTGAAGCTGACTCGAACACAATAGCGTGTGCCTTTCTGGAGTAGACATCAAAAGCGAATGTATCTCTGCGAACGTATTATCTAGGAAGGGATTATTACATGTACAATATACCGTATCTATCGTCGTACAAGAGGCCTTATCCTAACGTAAAATTTCTTCCGGCACACACACACTGCGCGCGCGCTATCGTCGATACTTGTACGCCGTTTACGCTAAGATAATTATACGATATTAAATCGGTGTAACTTGGTCGTTTCGTCGGAGTATCAAATACAATTGTGCTGACATGTGATAATTACCGTTACAGTTCTGCTCGCCGTAAAGTCGATCGGTACAAGCTGCTGTTGTGAGAATACAATTTTTTTTGGTCCGTTCCAGGAATCGTCGTGTAAATATAGCGATTTTCAAATCACCGTTCCTTCGGACAGACCAACATCAACGTGCGACCTCGTACATACAATCTAGCTAGTCTAGCTCTTGAGAATTGCACCTGTCGCGACACTCGTCCCTCCCTTTAATACTTGATCGTATGTTTATCCATTTCATTTCCTATTCGAAAAGTACAAACGGTGCAGCTAACGAAGAACAAGTCCGCGGACGATCGAGGCATGACCAATGAGACGCTCCCGTTCTCTCACAGAGAGAAAGAACGAACGCCATTGGCTGCTCCGTTGGTATTTCTTGTCGTGAATTTTACGAATTTTCATGTGTCGTGTCACGCGAAGGGTATCAAGCTCTTGTTATGGCAACATATTTGTCACTTATTTATTAAGTCTTTAAACGGTTGTTTTGTATCGCCATCGGATGAAGACCCTTATATAACAGAGATCGCAAATGACAAATTTTTTATTGCCTCGTCATTATTTTAATATGGGCGAGTTTTTTAATTCACGTTATGCGTAAATATAATTTGTTCCGTAAAAGCTGTATTTGCACATAATACGATTGATTAATCGATGAATTAAAAAATTCACCCTAAGTTAGAATGAGTAATTAGAGTCTGATCATGACTTCACTTTTGTTTTGGCAAATTGTTGGTATAGAGTCTATAATTCTACCCTAATGTTAATAAAATTGAATACAACACAGGAGCAGTTTACATGCATCCTTTATCGGTATATTGTATTCCTCAAATATTTACATTTTTGCATCTAGAATATTGTTGAAGAATTCTTATTTCTTCGATTATTTATTGTTTATGATTTCCTTTCGTATTGTCGCATATATAGCCATAAGAATTACTGAGGATAGGATCATTTAAAGATTAATTTATATTGGCCGTAAAATCTGTTAATTTATGTCGTAATCTGTAAGAATTGACCAATCACAGTCGAATTAGAGGGGAATAATCGACTATGATTGGTCGATTCTTACAGATTATGGCACAAGTTAACAGATTACGGGTAGTATAAATGATCGCACACTGCGTGTGCGATCCAATCATCGCGAGGGAGTCGAAGACAATGGCGGCGGGCGCGGCCTAAGGCGAGCAGCCAATGAAACGGCTCGGTGCACGTTGGTGCGCGTGCCGCTTGACGGCGGTGCGCGCGTGTGCGTGTGCGTGCGCGCGTATAGGTGCCCGTCGCGAAATATAGTAGCAGCCATCTTATATTTTGTGTCGGAGAAAAACAATTTGACCGTACAAATGTTTCGCGATTGCCCGTGAAGCCGCACGACGCAGGGAGGCGGTGCGCTCGATGAGGCGCGACGTTTTTCGACCCTAGACCTGGACCACTACATTAGCAAAGGTTTGTACGGAAGCGGCGAGCGCGTCTAATCGGTTTTCCACCGAGGAGACGCGCGTACAAGACACGAACTATCCCCTCCACTCGCGGGAGAAATCCGATCTCGCCGACGACGGGATATATTTCCACCGTTTCTTCATCGGCCGCTCTATTAAAAATAAAGCGGCTCGCGTCACTTGCCATCGTAGACCCCGGCGATGCTTCCGCGGTGGCGTCCGTACCGTGTGCGACGCGCCCCGCGGTTAAAAGTTATGCAATCAGCTGATCGTCCAGCTACCTTCTGTCACTTGTCAAAGATAGATGTCAAAGCGAACCTTGTTGGTCTAACCTGATGTGGCCGTATGCGCGCCGCAGACGTCCGCGGGTAACACGCTCGCTTGGGTGACGCCACTTCTTTTTCTTTTTCCTTCCCCTCCTGCCCCCGGGGCGTACCACGCTCTAGAGCTTTGTTCTCACATGCAGGTGGATTGGTACACAGGATATGAGCAGTTTGTCAAGCGCAACCTGACTCTGCTCCCCCATCAGCAAGCAGCACAGCAGCAGGACGAGCAGTGTCAGCAGCTGGCTCAACCACAGCAGACTGTCATTATGACGTCCATGTTCGATCAACAGATCAAGAGCGAGCCCATGGGGTTCTATTCGGTTGCTTCCAGTCGTTCAGATGGATCCAATTCCCTGGTGAATCTGTCCGACGATCGAGAGGATCTGTCCCAGCAAGAGGGTCACCTGCAGCCTCAGCAGCAAACGTTGCAGCTGAGTCAGCAGCAAAGTCAGCAACAACAGGGCCAACCACAGAGTCAGCAACAACCGCAACAGAATCAGCAACAGCAGAGTCAGGGTATGCAACAGGAGTCACCGAGTCGTCAGTCTACGGGTCAACAGACCGTTAAAGAGGGCTCACGGTCCAAACCTCAACCTTGCAAAGTTTGCGGCAAGGTACTGTCCTCCGCTTCGTCCTATTATGTGCATATGAAACTTCATTCAGGGAACAAGCCCTACCATTGTACAGTATGCGAGGCGAGTTTTTGTCGCAAACCTTATCTAGAAGTGCATATGAGGACGCACACGGGCGAACGACCTTTTCAATGTGAGCTGTGTCTGAAAAGGTTTACTCAAAAGAGCAGTCTCAATACTCATAAACGAGTGCACACGGGCGAACGACCGTATGCGTGCGACATTTGCCACAAACGTTTCGCCGTCAAGAGCTACGTCACTGCGCACCGTTGGAGCCACGTAGCCGAGAAACCTCTGGTTTGCGACCGATGTTCTCTCACGTTCACGTCCAAAAGTCAATTTGCAATTCACATCCGTACACATACCGCCAGTACCACTTACGAGTGTAATCTCTGTGGACGTACATTTGTACGCGACAGTTATTTGATAAGGCATCAAAACCGGGTGCACCGCGACATGACTCAGAGCACGAATCACAATCCACCGACGCCGCAGAGCAGCGGCGCCGGCACCCCGGGCACCGGCTTCGAGAGCCCGGTCTGTGATCTGCGCTACAGCGAAGGACCGTCGTCATTGGACGGTCTCGCAGGAGCTAAAGGCACGGGCATCGCCGCGGAGATTGCCAGTTTAGCCAAGCAGAACAATCTACAGCTTCCATTACCGCTGCTGCATCCGCAGACCACCAACTAGTGTTTAGACAGCAGCAGCGCTACCCAGTCCCTGCCGCAACATCAATCACCACAGCAAGTAGTATGTCCCACCTCGGCGTCTTCGCCGTTCACACTTAACTCACCTATATCTCACACCGAGCACACGAGCACACCGCAGAGTGTCTACCAAACGACGGGCTCCTCCGATTCCTTGGAAAGCCCCAACTCCCAACTCTATTCGCACTTGTCGTCCCCTCTAGATCCAACATCGGAGTCGCAACATCAGCTGCACCGCGGCATCCCTCCGCCAGGGCTTCATCCCGCACTCTATCTATATGCTCAGTACTCGAATACGAGCCCCGCGAATACTTCGTATTCGGAATATATGCAGCGTAATAATTAAAAACGTGAGTTTTTATCTAGCATCGCTCGACCCCCAACGCGAACATGATGAACGAAAATACCAGTGAAACTGGTGCTATTTAATCGCGTCGGTTGATCAAAGTGCCTATCGAGCATCCACTTTCGGTTCGTAACAACGGATGCTCGCTCGTCACGGTTTAAGAAATGCGATCTCAGTTTCGGTTTAGGAGGGATACGACGACTTAGCTCGATCAATTGCGAAGTGACTACTGTTCGATAAATGTTTGCTACTTTGTGTCTCTTTGTATCTAATGGATTTTATATTCATAAACATCTTTTAACGTGGGATTGAATAGCACCCGATTGAAGCGGAGTTTTTAATTGTTGGATAATAAAATCGTGCTAGATCGGCACAGATCGTTTTAATGAATCGATCGCTATCCGTATGCGATGCTAGCTGAAACCGAAGCGTGTAATGTTTCTACGAGTCTCCGTGATTTCAGTACTCTTATTTCGCCTGATTTTAATCACGTCTCTGCGAGTGTATATATACATATATACCTACCTACATCTATGTATATGTGTGTATATATATTATGCGAACCATTACGACACGTGCACATATTTATATTATATTTTTAAAGGAGTTTAGTCACTTGAATCTGTGATATAGATAGTAATTATTATCTACAATGTTTAAACTATTGGTTTTACTATTTTGACGAATATCAAAACGAGGAAAATGAAAAAGCAATGTCACGAGGCGATTGAAAATTTTAGCAACGTTGGTCTCTACCGAAGGTGTGTTTGGTAGACACCCTATTATTAATTTTACAACAGCAACAACAGTAACACTATATGGCTAATCCTACTATTATCACTGCTATTATTCTAACTACCACTTCTATCACCACCACCGACATTTCCCAAATTATACATTACCTATCGTTACTATTACGGCTATTACTACCACTATTATTCTACTGCTACTATGTACTACTATACTACTAAAAAAGAAGAAACTACTACGATCACATTATCGCTAAGGATCACACTCACACAATGCGAGAGCGCGCGTTTATTTCGGCAATCACGTGTAGTGCATACGATCACGTCATATAGTCGTCATGGTTTCTCTTTAGCTTGAAACGCTACGAGAATTCCTTCTGTCGCTTTCCCTGTAGATCGTAAAACGTTCATCCCTTCACAACATCGACGAATATGTTCGTATGTGACGAGATGCGCGTTTGTGATAAAAAGAAAATTGTTCTTCGTTAGAGCGTAGAGTACACAGCTTTCAATCAGTTCCATAGTTGTACTTACTTTCCACATATCTCGAGGTGTACACAGATATATATATATTGTATATACATATACATATACGACGTACGAATGTATAATAAAGCGGAAGAATAGGATGCAGGTCATAAAAAATGCAGTTCTATCGTGTAAAAGGCGCAATAGGCTGTTGATTCTTCGCGAATGATCTTAGCTATTAGCTTATTATTAATTCCTGTTTTCTCTCTCTCTCTCTCTCTCTCTCTCTCTCTTTCTCTCTCTTTCTTTCTTTTTCTTTCTTTCTTTTACATCATCATACCACGTGTTTTAGTGCAAGCGCGAGGGAACCATGACAACCACGCGTAGAAGAGAGTAAAACCTCAAAGCACATTTTTAAACGCGGTCATCGTTTTCGAGTAATCGAAATCTGAGATAATTGCGATTACGTGTAAGTGCAATTCACTAACAATTGCGCGTTTAACACGCGAAATCGCGTTGTAGAGCTACGAAGGTACACAAATCGAAAGAAACTATATATTCGTGCTAGCGTGCCTCGAACTTTCTTATTGTGGTTCTCTCTTTTTTTTATTTCTCCCTCTCTTTTTCTTCTCTCTTTCTATCTCTTTTTTAGCGATTTAATTTTCACGTAAAATGATCAAAATGATCCTGCGCGCGTATGCCTGAGGCTTTCGATTTAAAGAGGATGCGAAGTCACCTGGGCAAGACTGATCTTTATTGTAACGAACTACGAGATGCGAAATGTTTATTCTCTCTCTTTTTATCTGTTTTTTTTTCTCCATTCTCTCTTGTCTTTCTGATTTTCGTTTTTTCACCGGATGTAAGCGCATGTAAAGCGTGCTGAAAAGAGGATAGTACGATAAAGTATTTCATTGATGAAGAAGAGCCGCGTAAAATTGTACATTTGTGGACGAAATGAGTTAAGTAACCGGGCAAATTGGTTAATGTAATCTATTGTTTCATTAATTAACGTAGTTAATCAAGCGACTGACCGCATTGATTAAAATTAAATAAGCGATTAATTAAGTTAATTACGCGTAAGAGAAATCGTGAACGCGCGTGATTTCTGGTTCACGAACTTGTTAAAGAATGAAGTGCAATGAGAGAACGCGATTGATCTTTTTTGTCGGCTAGTCATTGGGCAGCTCTATGAGATATTAAGTGTACTACAAAGCTGTGATTAAAGCCTCTGAGCATATGACCGCGCAGCTCCTAATTATAGTGATATATATATATACATATATATATATTTTGTAGTTTATTATAAATATGTAAGTATAAAAAGTGAAATTAGATAGCCTTAGGAATATTTAAAAATCGCAGTTCCGGTCGATCGTTTTATTCACTCACGATCTCTTTCTTTTTCTCCTTTTTCTCTTTTTTTTTTCGTTTTAGACGCATACCTTCGCAGTGTTGGGCAAAGGCTGTAGATGTCATAAGTTATCATTTGGCAAGGACAATTATGCGAATATTTAAAGAGAGTTTTATACGAATACGCGCAGGGCGCGGGTTTACATTTTTTACATTTTTACATAACGATCGTACTGTTTGAAATAGATGCTTTGTTCAGAGGCTGTTGTCTTATCGATATTTTAAGCTGATTTATTTGCCAATAATTTACGGATTGTCAATTGATGCTTCAGCTGCATACAGTTTATTATGAATATTTGATGATGGAATTTGATTTAAATATGATCGTGCAAATGAAAGATACTGTAGAACAACCTATACACACAGAAAAAATACATACTATATACAAATATTAATTGCTTGTTTCGAGTATTTTAAATGTTTATATTTGCAAATTTGTTATAAATTCACAAGCATCAAATTTATTCAAAATATATTTTAAAGTTATTGAATTCTTCAATAACTTTAATTTTTTAATTAAGATTATTAAATCAAAATAAATTCGATTTGTCTATTACATATACCTATAAAGTCGCTTCTTCAGGATGAAATATTACAGTCTTCCAAAGGAAATAAATTTTTGTTTTAAGTACATGATAATAAGTTTTTCTCTCTTAAATTTTTAAGTATATTTTAAAACTATTATGAAGAAAATATTTTTGGTTAAAGAAAAAAGTAATCTAAATCACTTTTCTTAGGAGTAAAATATTTTTTGTGTGTACGGCATCAATTCGTTTAATTGAAAGAGCTTCAAGTTACTTGTGTTGCTAAACATCGAGATTAGAGTCGCAAAAAATTATTTATACTTTCGAAATTTTATATAAGACAATTTTGCAATACAAAAAGGCATGCTCACAAACGGCAATAATTCCCGAAGCTTAGAAATGTGAAATATCGCGATAGCATCTCCGGTAAACATGACCGGTAAATTTCAGTCAGAAACGATCGTTAGCCAGTAAAATCAGCGTCCTGAAAATGTAGTGAGATTTTAACTGTGTTATCCAATACGTAGAATTAGGGAGTTATTTCAGACAGTATATCACGTATATGTAAGCTGTATGCGTACATTTTTTAAGATTGCCCAGCACTGACTTATCGAATCGGTAATAACGATCTCACCGACCGCTTTTTCGCGGACGTATCTTCGAGTTCTATTCGCGATATGTATATCAAAAAAATGTGTATTTTCGTAAGAAGGGGGGAAAGACGAATTCTTCCTTTAGGAGGATCCTCGTCGGACCAATCTGTATATATATATATATATATATATATATATATATATATATATATATAAAAGATAAAATGAAAAAAAGAAACAAGGAGGATGTTCTACGACGCTTTTAAAGTGCGGAAACATCTACAAGTGCTGTATACTTATACATAACGATGAGCGTATACTTCTACGTAAAATGCGAGATTGCACATTTCTTTGTTCATTTATTTCGATTTTTCTGCCTTTCTTGGTGTGCGTCTTATGTACAAATTTTTCTTTTTAGTTATCTTACTATCAGATGATTTCAATGCTTTTTATTACCTTTTTTGTTTAAATAAGCGTAAAAGATCTTTTTATTGTATTTTAATTAGTTATCTTTTTCTTTTCTTTTTAAATAAAAGATAGTGTGCTAAAATGCGAATAAGTTACAAAAAAAGAGGATGTGTATTTGTAACAGAAATTTTAACTGCAGTATACTTGGCCGAATTCGTAGATGATTGATATTAAAAGTTCGAGAATGTAATATCAACTTTGTTCTACTTTTTTCCCGCCCGTGACTAATATAGATACTCATTGCATTGGCTTATTTTTATTCCACGACTGATATTCCTCATGACGTCTTGAATTATTTCCGGTATTTCGAAAGTCGATTATCGCAATGGCTTAATATTGATTCACTCTTCCCACTTTGCAATGCAACGTCAGAGATTAATCGATTTAGTGTCGATCAAATAAAGCTTGGTTTACGTTAATGCTTCTTAATCCTAAAATCTTCAAATTCAGCCAATAGGGTCGCCAGTCCTAACTGAAATCTGTATTTCATTGGCTGAATTCCATAAACCAGATATTTAAGATATTGATTTTCATTTAATCGATACAAAATTCGACATTAGAATATCGGCTATCCTAATCATAATATTATCGAGGGCGCGAGAATGATGGTAGGCTGCGACACTAAAGAAAAAGAGATGATTCATATAAACATGTAAATCCGAAATTTTTTAAAACACCTTATATATAATATAATCAATAACGGAATCAAAAGACGTATTGCGCTAGGAGACAAGCGTAAAAGCCGCTATGTAAAATAATTCAGCAAGTTATTGCGTATGAATTTTACGCTTCTTTGCGAGCATTGGCGATTTCAATACGAATACGAGAGATCGAGAACGAGTGACTTTTATATATGCTCAAGTCATGCAATTTTATCTGAATAATAATCGTATATTATCGTATGTTAATTGCTATCATTGCTAATGAGCGTGTTTAGCTGAAGAAACTGTTATAGTTTATGATACTCGAGATATAATCTGCTGGCTTTAATAACCGATTTATTTGCTGCTTAGTTCCTGCACAAATGCTGTCTGTATTGAATGCGCTAGATGTCTGTAATTTCTATACATTAGAAAATACACGATACTGTCCTTTTTACGTAAATATTATAGGTTTCTTAAAAAAAATTTTTTACCACGTAAAAATTGACAAATGATTAAAAAATTTCTATGCTTTTTATCGCGGAATGAAAAAATTGCACTGAAAACACTGCAATGAGAAGCAGTGATTATATTTCGAGTTTTCGATTTTTGTTCTAACATTATTAAATAGGGAAAAGAATTTTTCAAGTACTTTGATCTGATTTTTCAAGTACTTTGATGACAATATTTATTTTGAACAATTGCAATGTATGAAGAAATAATATAAATCTGTAAAATTTAAGAGAAATAGTATCTATTTTATTTTGTGAATATTTATGAAAATTTAATTTGCTGCATATTAACATTATTTGCAAAACGTTATTAACAAGTGTTTTGAACAATATGCTTTTATAACGAAGATATATTTCATGTTTCCATAAAAAAGTCATGTACACCTTACTATATATTAAAAATTGGCTGTTCAGATTTATGTTTGTGATTATTACAAATGATATTAATTTACATAGCCAGTGAAATTATTTCATTAAAAAATTTTATTTGGAATTGAGAGCGCAAAGTTGATATTAATTTAAAAAATAATAATTAATATATTAAAATTTGTACTCATTACAAACTTTTATCGAACATTAGTAATTATCCTGTGATTTTATATTAGTGCTACTTCCAGCGATATTCTGAATATACTTGTTATGTTATCTATTTACATCTTTTATGACCTTGTAGTGCGGAAGAAATACGGTTTGTTACAGATAATAGTAAACGGGTGATAAAGAATGGTTATCTAACTATTTGTAAATAAATCAAGGTTTTGAGATTTTTGTACAGAGTTTGTATAGTAGTTTATCTTTTCGCGCATTCAAAGTCTTTATTTGCGATCTATCACAGTATTAGATATTTCCTCACATTTTTATTGCAACGTAAAAAAATTTCACAGAAAGGTCGCTATTTAACGTTATTGTATTTTATAAAATATATAATTTATATAAAATATTTGTATCTATCGAATCAGTCATTGATTTACGAGCTTATGCATACATGATATATTCTATCATCTGAAGATTTCTTTTGTGCAAAACATATATTCATGAAATTCTTCCGCACTCTTCTCAAATTATGCTATTAATTTTAATTTAATCATATTTATATTATTTCTATTATTTCATAAAATTAATAGCTATGTAATTTTGAAAGGGATATTAACAACTTTACTGCCCTATTAAATTCGTTCATCTCTATTACATTCATTTCGTTATTACAGTTTTTATTAAAGCAAGTACTAAAAGAAAAATTTAAATATATATATATATATATATAAAATATAATTTAATTTAACCGTTATATAAATTAATGCGATGAAGTTTCGAGGATTTTGCTAGGTATTAAAGATTATATAAGATAAGCATCGACAAGTTATCTTTTTTATTTTAATTAATTATCATTTAAACTGTTTTCTTATATTGTTAATTTTTTATTTTAATCACTTCTCGCTATCATACAAAGTTAGCTGGAAATCTTATTAAACTCTTCCTATCCTGTAGAAATAAATTTTCGCTCATCTCTCAATGACGCTGCTCTCTTGCGCTTGAATATGATAGTGATAGATCAGCGATATTATTGTAATAGCTATTATAACTAGTAATCATAATATGTTAAACAACAAAAATGATTCTGTGTTAAAGTCAGTTTGTGGATTCTAGGATGCCATACAGTCATGGAGATAAAAAGATGCTTTTCGAGTCTTGACGAAAATCGACTTTATGAAGAGTAGTTCTCAATTCACGTGCTGACATTATGTTATTTATTAAACTTGCAAAATCTTGCAATCGTATTTAAAGTAAAAGAAAAAAAGCTTTAAATACGTTGCTTTTAAATTCTCAAGTTATATCTTTTCTAATAGCATACTGCGTCATTAGAAATTTATGCTGTTTACGTAATTTATAAAATATATATATTTCTATATTTTAATAATGAAATAAGGAAGGTACACACATATACGTATAATTTTTTTACGTATAGAGATTTATGTTGTGTATTTTTAGTGCATTATTTTTCTGTATAAATTTCTGTATACAGTTGATATGTTTTGTTATATTCCACATAAAATTGAATTTTGTTGGACTTTTTAAGGTATTATTATCAAACTTTTAAAAAAATGTTTTCAAGAAATAAATTATTTTAATCATATTTTTGTATTTTAAATTGAAAACAAAAAATTAGCAGTTTTGTTGCAATAATAAAAAAAAAAAAAATAAAATTCCATAAAATCGCAAGAAAATTGACATAACAAAAAGATGCGGTTTTATGAATGTTGTTTGTGCAATTGTATTCGAATATTCGTATACCTATTATTGTTACTTTATCGATTAATTATTATAAAAATTTTTTCTTTTATTAGAGATATGTATTTTTTCCGTATTTAAAGTAATTATATGTATGTTTAGGCAAAAAGGAAATAAATAAAATATAGAAAGTATGTAATTAAAAAGAAACGGAGTTTAGAGAAAAATGTTACGTATATTTATTAAGACTATTTGACTTTTTGTTTCCAATTTTTTGCAGCATGCATACGACAATATCAACTAACCGATTATTAGATACGAAAAATCTTGGAATGCTCTATACTTGTCAGTGTTAGACTATTTTTCTTCGTTACGTTGCTATTAGCTATCATCTTGGATGTATCACGTACTCTAATATCCTAATACTCTTATACAATTTAGCGGGTAGTTGCACGTATCTTCCTGATGTATTCTTTCAGCGAATTTAAATCGAAATGTGGAACTATTGGTGGTGGCACCCTTACCAAACTTCCCCTATACATACGTATATATAATTGTCCTTGGAAATATTGCCACTTTGTGACATTTTTATTAGTCATTGAAACAAGAGAATCGGGTCTCCGTTGCATAACATTCTTGTTTTGCGCATACAACTATGCTTCATCTCATTAAATCGAAGGAAATGTTAGAGAAAGGACCAATTTGATAATCGCCGTTTCAGTTTACGCGTGAAAGGAATGAGATCAGATAGGAGAGCGTTTCTGTCTCTGAACGTTTCAATGAACAATACCATAAGAGAAATGGCAATGTTTTATCGGAGGGCACCACGTTTCATTCCTGATACTTTTAAAGCCAGTTCCTGGTCCGACTACCTTTACCAAGTGCTCTATCGTGCCGTGCGATCGACTCCGTACTTGTGATAGCCCGGTAAGCACAGCCCTGGCTCGTAATGTTTTATACCCTCGCGTCGCCTGGCACGAGCAGCACGTGATGTAATTAAACCTGACTTTCAGTAGGGGGTCGATCGAGGAAGGTCTCGTAGAAGGGACGATAGATGATAAGAGAAAAAGAAGGAAAGAAACAATTCGGGCTGTCGAATTTAGCGATTGCTCTCGAAATCCGACGAACGAAGGAGAAAGACATCTGAAACTAAAGATGGGGAACATGAAGTAGAGGAAAGGGGGAGGAGAGGGAGGGGGGGAGGGA
>NW_017304543.1:1053107-1068955 GCF_001594115.1 Trachymyrmex septentrionalis
CACACACACACACACACACACACACACACACACACACACACACACACACACACACACACACACACACACACACACAAACGTAGTAAAAGAACCTTATTGTCAGGGCAATGATTCTCAAAGCAATCTTTCCGCGGGCGTGGGAAAGGTGGGAAAGAAATGAGAAGTCTGGCAGGGATATTTCCGCGTGAGGAAAGAAAAAATATATTAGCGCACTTTGAATTATAGCAATAAGAAATATTCCTCGGCGATGGCGATCGCGATAAAATGAGTGCTCCGTTTTCTTTTTATTCTCGAAAATAAAAATTACTTAATTGCCGAAGCGCGATTGCTTTTTCTGGCATCGAGGCGGTAATCGTTTCGACTTAAGTGGTTCGCTTGATCCACGCGCCCGAAACTAGATTTAATATATAAAAGAGATGTACAAAGAGTACCGGCGTGCATCAAGCGGATCACTTGAGGGGGAAGGATGTAATACGGAGGCACGTCGGGATTGAACAACTACGTTGAGAGATAAATGTCACACAGCGTTTCTGAACCATGTAGAAATAATCGATAATTCACAAGAGATATAGACGAGACAAATGGCGAAAAGGACATATTCACTGTTAAAGAATGTCCGTCGCTTTTTTTTTATTTGAAATATATTGATATTTTTGTAGCAACCCGACGAAAGATTTGAGACATTTTTCACATGCACGAAATCTGCACATGTATATACATATAACAACGGTCTTCCTCGTCCAACGATATTTTTTTGCAACGACGGCGGGAGTGTGCTTTGCATTCACTCTTTACAGCTTACCGTCACTTTTGCAATAACAATGCACAGATAAACAAATCACAATGTAAAGAGGTCCACAATATTTATGAAAAGTTCTATGTAGTTCGAGACGTTCTACGACCACGTTTTAAAATAAGATTTCAATAATCACAAATGATACTAGTCTTTTTACGTATGTTTTAAGTTTGGAAATGAGATATGATTAATTTTGTAAATTCGAGGATAGTTTTCGAATTTTTTATACACGATAATATATTAATGTTATTTACCGTAATCATCTTCATTAAATGATTTCTCGCTAAATATATCTCACCGTATCAATTATATTGTTTCTTTCTTACGAGCTGTGAAGAGTTAATACATGTTAAATCTGGTCTATCGGGGGGTGCTATATAAGAGTCACCAGGCCGTAAGTACAAGCGTAAGTTCTTCTCTATCGCTAATAATTCTCTCAACTCGAGTTTTGAACGGTGCCTAAAAGCCTTGATATTAAAAGACGAACGAAAGCAAGTCCGGAATTGCGTGTCGTCGAATCCTTGATGAGAAAGGGGTGGGTAAGGGAAGTAAGAGGATTGCTGTTAGTCGCGGTATTTGACGTACTCGCGTCAGTAATATCGTGTTTTAAAAAAATCACAGAAGGAACAAAATTATGATATGATATACGACGATAAGATATACCTATGTACCGTCGACGCGTAGAAAGTATCATGTCACGTGTTATATATACGCAAGTGTGTATGTATGTACGTACGTATGTATGTATGGTGTAAACAAGGGGATTATCGTAGCGCTCCGTTAAGGGAGAATAAAGTATATATAACTAAAAGAAATAATAAACGCTACCGAACTAATATAAACGACAATGAAGAAGTAGACAGATCTACGCCGATTTATGTATGTACGTAAAATAAAATGTAAGAATCGCGAGTAACGTGCACTTTTGTAATAGTCATTTTGCGAAAAACGATTAAAAAAAAAAACAATAACAAGAAGAAACAAGACAAATGATAGCAGAGATAATAAAAAGTTGACGCTTGGTATACTATATAGTTTTTATCGACATATCCTATCCGACACATCCTCCTTACGTACATACTGCATACCTAGTTATTATTGCATATATGTTATATATAGGATATTTTACGAGCAAACGATACTAATATAATTACGATTATTATTATTGTAATTATTTTGATTATTATCATTATCGAAATATTAATTATTATTATTGTCACATAATTAATGCGGAGGGTATAGGTGCGTATAATATAAAAATGGTACAACTAAGGCAAGCATGTATTGTACATAGCTGTCAATCTTTGCCCCACCATACAAATATAATATACATATACATAAATATATATGTATATATATATATATATATATAAATGCATACAGCCATTATATATTGCAGTAAAACATTAACCGTTGTTGTATTAGTTATTATTGCGAATTACTATTACTTTTTATCCTTATAATTATCATTATTATTACTACTATCATTACAATTATTGTTATCATTGTCATCGTCATAATTATCATCATCACTGTCATCGTTGTCGCGGCGTCGATTTTAATGCTACGTATACTTTTAATTAATTACATTATTGTTGACGGAAGTAGCCCCTCACTTATAGCATATGCGGATCAAAAGTTGTATTTATTTGCAGATTGGATTCTACCTCAATCTTATTGTAAACAAAACTACCCAAGTGTCCTCCACACCTATCCTTCCATTCTCTGAATGAAAATTTCATAAGATATAGAGCGTCGTTACAGGCGAGAGACATTGATTTTCAGCGACCTCAAACTGTGATAGTTGTAAAGGATATTTAAATTAAGTTTTTTTTTGCGCTGTATCGAGGTACGTATGTACACTATAACTCATCGGTGAATCTTGTGAACGAAATATATGTCTAAATTTGGTATAAGCTCATTACATAATTATGTATGGTAAACGTGGTATAAAACAAAATAGATCATCAATTATTATGTGAATATCGAGTTTCCAGTTTCATTATCTTACAAGGACGTTTTAAAATTATGTTAATTTTGTAATGAGCTTCATAATTTTCGTTTGCAAATATCGGAACATTGTACGCTTTTAATATTAGATTTACGTTGTATTGTTTTAATAGAAAGTATTTATGTACTTGTATATCCCAATTTATTTCAGCATGTTGTCTATGTAAAAGTAAAATATGTATTTTATGTAGAAGATTCTATAACATGTCATATATACTCGTATACATTATTACAATGTGTATATCACGTATGTAATTGTATTTTATACAAATTGTGAGTACGCAATATTGTATAAAACATAGAATTTCTTTTAAACATGATCAAATATGTACTATGAACAGATGCTGTGCACTTGTGATCTAACAGTTTGTGATGTCATTGCGCATGATACAGATTTTTTTCTTTCTTTATTTTACGTCAAATTAGATTCGAACAATCGCGAAAATTGAAGCGTTACATCGCGGTGTGGGTTCCTTTATTGATATGTTGCGCAAGAATTAGTAGTGTTAGTTGTAACTGCCTATGGGGCCTCGATGATTTCAGTGTATTATTATATTGTGATGTTAGCTTAAGCTCTCGCGTACCGAGATTGGAGATTTATAACTGAGGTTGCTGTAAAATCAATCTTATCGCTAAGGTGAGGGATCACTTTCATAATTTTTTAGGCTACATGAAATACGCCCAGAAGCCGATGTCGATTGTCCTCGAAAAATAAGAAAAGTAAAAATGTATCCCGCGTAATTGTGTTGAATGGCGAAATGCGATGTTTGGGAACTGTATATTGTGATCAGCAAACAGACTACAATGTAGTTTGTTCGTAATAAAATGAACAAACAGAAATACTTGTGTAATAAAGTAGGTATCCATGAACAAAAAAATGGTCATATTTTTTTGTTAATATCCATTTAATAATAAAAGTCTTCATATATATCATGATCAAACTAATATATTGTATATATATATGTATATATAAAAGTTTTATATTTATAAAAATCTGCTCGGCAACAAAAAAAGTAATTTGGAATTCGTCATATATATGTATATGTTTTTTAATTTAAAATTTATATAATTTACAATATTAATATGCGAATACAATATTATGTATACGAATTAAAAGTCGAGTTAATTACTTTTATTCAATTTCGACATCAACTATAGCATCCTCTACAATCACTTGCTCAGATGCTACAGGTACTTGTATCATCGGCAAGGGATCGGGTGATCGAGTGTAAGTATTACTTGTTGAATGTTCTTTAAAATATTCTCCACCTTTCTCCTCGTATTCCTTACGACTGACTAAATACTCAGGAAAATTACCATTCAAACCGAAATCTCTTGCACCATACCAGGCATCCAAACTGGTATTTTTCGCAATATTCACTTGAAAGTTCGATCCAAAAGGTCTCATTTCGCGTAGTTCGCGTTTTAATCTTTCTAATAATCCTGGGAATGCTGTTGATCCACCGGTCAGAAATACATTGCTCACAAGACGCGTTTGTTCTTCAGAAGTGTACTGTTTTAAAACAAATTCAATTGTTTCGGCAATCCCCGCTTCTACAGAACCAACCATAGATGGTTGAAACAACAATTCTGGTACTCGTAAGCGTTCTACGCCTACATGAAGTTGATGAGTTTCTCCAGGAACCATAGGAACGCTAGATCCCGCACTATCAAATTCTGGATCGTGATGACGTAACACATCTTCCAATTCTAATAGTTTCTCCTGTTCTAATTCTGAATCTGAATCGCCGCCTTCCTACAAAAAAATATTTTGTAACAAAAGATACCAATTCATGTAATTCCACAGAAAAAGGAAAATATATCCTACCCTATTTATGACTTTGTATACATCCCAGTCTTCGTCTCGCATACCAAAATCGTCATCGCGCTTTTCTTTTTTTGCTAACTGACTAATTATACGCATCCTCTCCTGTGCGGCGGCTGTTCTTCGCTTTGCCATATCTTGCCTTCGTTGTCTTTTTGCCATGCGTTTGTCTAATATTTCTTGTCTATAAGAAATAAAGATTTAATAATCCGTTAATAGATAAGCATATGTGTGCTGGATATTATCAACATACTAAGAAAGTACCTTTTCTTCCTAACTCCAGCAATCCATTCATCAAAATCCTGTTGATCTCTAGGTTGAAGGCTTGACTTGATTTTAGGTTTTTCTTCCATTACAATATTTTCCTCTTGTGAGTTAGCAGCAACGATTTTCTGTCTGGTTCTTTCTACTTTTGCTTGTAGATTATTTATCATTTTTATTAAATCAGCCTCGTTTGCAAGAGAATAGGATTTCAATGCCTGGTCAAATTCGTCTATTTCACCTTCTTCTAGAAGATCTTGAACTGCTAGTAATTGATTAAGTTGTTCTTCATCTTCTGCTAACTGCAGATATGAGATGCAATTAAACGTTATTTAATGTTACAACAGAGTAATATATAAATAAAAGTATAAAATACCAACCCTTTCTTCTCTCTTTCTCGCATTAATTTCCATTAATCGTCGTGCTAATTCCCGTTTTCTTTCTTTCTGTTGCTCAAGCGTTAAACCGGGAGTAGTAGTAGGTGCAATATATGGTAATTGCACTCTTAAAACATGTGTATCATAATAATCTACATCTGCCCATTTGGATAATTCTTCTTGATAGCTTAAAGCAATCATCGAATGCTCATGTATCAACTCCTGGAAATTATAAAGCAGACATTTAGTAATCGTTAAAAAAATAGAAAATATAAATTCAGATTTTACTTTATTCTTTTATCACATTATAATATATGATGTATACCTCTGCTCGACTAAGTGTTATTGCATTGACATGTACTGGATATTTCAATTGAAGGAGTTTATGCATATATGATGTGATGTGATATCCACCAACATTAATTCTTCTTGCGTTCATAGCATCTGCTTTCCCATCTAGTATTGGTATTATATGAGTTGTATGATAACCTATGCTAACTATTAGACCATCAGATGGGCAGTTGTTATGCTGATATGAAAATAAGCAGTCAATTCCATAGGCTATTGATGGTACATTATAACATTCAAATAATAATTCTGCCATTACTGAAATATATATATATATAAAATTTATATATAAAAATTTTTATTGAAAATTAAAAATAACCAAATAAATTATTACTATTTACTTACAATTACGAGAATAATTGGGATTAAGGAATGCTTCTGTCAATATAATTGGATGATTTACACTGCCTTCTGTATCTATACCCATGTGTGTGAATGTATAATCAAATATCTGTTCTTGAGCCTCAAAATGCGTCACTACATTTCGATCGAATTGAGTCTTTAATTGAAATCGAACAGCTTCAATATTTGCTATATCATTTCCCACTTGAGGTTCTCCATCTTTCTTGCCACGTTCCTTTCTTGGTTTCGCTATGAGATTCTTGAATGTCAATTGTGGTTCTTTTTCAGTAGCCCAACCAACTCTGCAATTGTAGGACCCTAATTTCAAACAACACTATTAATTTATGGTATGTGGACATAATTAGAATAAATATACAATTGTAAATTACCGTTGTCAATAACGAGTGGTGTATACTCAGACTTTACTCGTTCCGGATAAACGTGTATTATATCCGGAACAGTCTTTATATCTTTTAATTCAATCAGTTCTATTTCCATTTTACCAGGATATATCTGATGAACAATTAATTAGTATTAACAATATGAAATAAATTGGAAGTCAATAACGATGATGCTATGCTGTACCTTAAAATGAATCTGAAAATTATGAACTAATTGAATTTTTCGTCGCCTTTAAAATACACAGAGTTAAAATCTTCTGGTGTACAACGATTGCGATAGGGTAACATAACCTATCCATAGGTCTGTTCGTGTTACGTGTACTTTTTGCACTCAGCGTCTTCACTTTCTCTCTCTCTCTCTCTCTCTCTCTCTCTCTTCAATATTCAACAGCACTGAATATGTATTTAAGTCTGTTCATATTGCTTGCACTTTTTGCACTCAACATCTTCGTTTTTTCTCTTTTCAACGCTAAATATATCTCATTTTAAGTTAAAAAATGTTTGCGGATTTCAAACAACGCGAACAGACTTTACAGAATCAGGTTTGCACAGAATCGCCAATCTAGAAATATAAAAGAACTCAGACATTTATTTAACAATATCGCTTCTCTGATTGGCCAATTTTATAATTATCGATTAAGTATGACGGAATTGTATTAAATCCAAATTTGAATTATACTCAAAAATAAAAAATAAATTTAAAAAGAAATTTGAGAAAATTAATTTTCAGGAGAAAAAAACAGAACATTTATTACAAATATAATATCATAATTCTTTAATAGTACTAACAATAAGCCGGCAACATACGATGCTTGTTTTCTTGCTGGATTGCTAGCTGGATTAAATTCTTGTCACCATATTTGTTGGCACCAACACGCGTATCCACACACACACACACACACAATACGGTGGCAAGATTAGAATCCAACTTAGCAATCCAACAGCAAAAATAAGCATCGTATGTTGTCGCTGGCTTAAGATTAGTATTATAGAATAACACATTTAAGCATTAATTCTCTCTCTTACAATTAGCATAGAGTTGCAATATTAGATATAATCGAATTTTCTTGAAATTTTTTGATTGTAAAATTACTCGTACATTTCAGACAATTTATTATGCAAATAATAAGAATTAATGTATCATTGATACGAAACAATATTAGATTAAAAAATTGCAATTTGCATTATAATATACATATATTATTATTTGCGATTTAAGAGTTTTACTTTTTTATTTTTCTCTAGAAATTCTGTATAATGTCGAACAATTTATTGTTTGATCGTACGATATTTAAATGTATATAATTCCACGTTAGTAATTAAGTATGTAATAAGTATGTTAAATTATTACTTATTTGCGTGAGAAATAATGCAAGTGCTAAAGACAAACGTTATCCATCAAATTAAACATATGAATTATAAGTTACGAATATTCATGCAACATGCAAGAGATGCATTATTTATCGGAATAACATAATTCCTAGAGAGTCTGAAAGTTAAATAATCAATAATAGGAAGTCACCGGAAATTACTCGGCATTGCGAGATCACGCAAAAATCCGTCATGTAATTTTTACAATAAATTCACGACAAAATTCTGCAACTGTTCTACACGAGAGCTTTTTTGCTTTTCTTGCCCTTTCGCCCGATACAAAGTGATCGCTCGACGAAAATTTGTCGCGATATTTCGAGTATAAACAGACCTTTGTCACATGATATCTTAAGCGGAATTGCTTCGAGCGGAATAGCTACCATGAAGCATTGGACTTTGTAACTGTTCTGTGCTCGATAAGACAATATGTTCCTCACAATGAACCGCTGCTATAGGAATAGGGTATCTGTTATAACGATTCAAAAGGGAAAGACGAAACGTAAAGAGGGAATTTGGAATAGGTAATGCTATAAAGCCTTTGTCAGTGAAATACATATGTATGTATAATTATAAACACTATAAACTCTTGAAAATATTATAATTTACAGTGTCTTTTAAGTAATTTCTCTTAATATTCGAATATATGCTTTTGTTCGAGTTTAATGAAAAATCCAGAAATATTAATTAAATTGAGGAAAAATAAATAATACAACCGTAACTATTGTCTGAACAGATCTCGTATAAAATAGGATAAGAATAATAGCCGTAATCTTTGAGATATAAATTCAATTTTATTATCGTGATAATAGCTTTATTAAAATTAATTTATAATTAACTTTAATAATTTATGTAATATTATAATTAATTAAAAATTAATTTCGTTCTAATTAAAAATAATTATTTCCGTATTGTATGGATAGAATAAATTTCTCGAGAAATTTTCATACTGAGCAATTAAAATTTTAACAATGATCGATTACTGCCGGTAACATATTCGACCGTATAATTAATACTGAAATTCCATCCGTTATATTACTTTAGGACGTAATGTTAAACTGAAAGCTTTCGACGTGAGAAAAACGGAGAAAAACGGACGCGTCCATTCCACAGTCGTTCTTCTAATTCATTAACTTTTCCAAAATTTAAGATCGCTTTCAATTAGAGGATATTCTCGCTCATGGGCTACTCTTCTGGTGGCGGTCGATCTTCGGTGCAGTACGTTGTGTGCGCGTGTGTGCTACAAAAGGATGGCCAGAGGTCTAATTGCAGCCATCAACGAAAGCCGGCGGACCGGAAGCGGGCGGAAACTTTGAGCATTCTTCCTGAGGTCCTCCATCGGATCTCGTCGGGCGCGTCGAGAGAATTCCACCGCGCTTTGCGCTCGCTTTCCTTCGCGGGCGATCTCGCGCAAAGGCTTTGGTCCATTTTTCAGTATTAAGAGGAAGCGATAGCCGCCGAGGCGATCGGTAATCGATATCCGTAGAGCGCGGGAGCTCGTAAACTGACCAAACAACGAGACGTACGGAGGTCCGATTGGTTTAGCTTCGTGGAAAGCGAGTACAGGTGTGCGATTGGTTGAACAGGTGAACGATTGACTCGACCTATCAGGCTTCCGTTTACCTCTTTTGTTTCTGCCTTTAGTTTTTCTTCAGTCTATTTGCGGCACAGAGTTGTATAAAGCACGCGGAGCTATGAGAACAGTTTTATGAAACACGAGGAATTTTTCAGAACGTTTGCTTTGTATTGGCCTCACTATGTTTCTTATTTGTCGCCGTCCTTTTTCTCTACTTACTTTATTTTTTGAATGTTTTAAGACTTGGAACGATTTTCATAGTCAGTTCTTATATTTAAGACTGTTTTAAGTACAGTTTTAAGATGTTTGATAAGCCGCAATCACAGTCATATTAGCATTTTAAATATTACTTAAGACGGTCTTGAGATATAATAGAAACGGATTTTCAGACACACATCTATATAGAAAATCTCTTTATGATATCTTTTACATACCTTTCAGACATAAAATGTGTTTCAAAAGACGTCTTTATGATGTTTTTATGATGTCTTTTAGTTATATATGTTGTCTGGGCTATGAATACCGGCCACAAAGAGAATATTCGTGCCATTGATGTAAATGTGAAGCGTGTAATGTATTGAAATACTATATTGTATATTGAAATATATTTATAGATTAAAAATTCTTATTAACATCTAATTATTAATATTCTTATAAAGATGCTTAATTATTAGCATAAAAAATTATTAAATTGTTTGTGAATTTAATAAGTAATATTATTATAGTCTAGTTCTACAGCTTATAATTGCGTTTCAAAATCGAGAAAGATTTTGTCGCACTATTTAGTACTAAGATCTTTGACCGAATGTAGGAATTTTCTTACTTAATTAGAAATATTATTCGTTTCAACAACAATTTGGATTATAAAAAGATCTGTTTGTTTTAATATCAGCAAATTTTCGCTGCTCTGTAATTTTCACTTTGTCACAGAATTCTTCACGGTATTATGATTGAAAGCTAAACTATATAAGGAAAGCACGACATTTTTTTCGCGATTCGCGTCATTCTGTCGATTATTTTTCGCCGCTCCTCTCCGGGACGCATCGCTTAAATTTGTAGTTTTCGCGGGCGTTAACTCTTGTTGCGCCGTGCAATTTAGCCTTTCAGCGACGTATAATCGCGTTAAAAGTCGAGCTCCAACTCTAGACGAGGCGGTAATCGCCCGTTCTATCCGATAACGAGTTTCGTCTAACTTTGCGACTGCGTATCAACGCGGGGAAAGAGAACGACAAAATAAAGAGACCGTTCGCGGTGACAGTTGGCAAAGGGTGAAAGAAGGAAGAGATCATAGATGGAATGTTGAAAGAAGAGAAATAATGCCTTATGTATACATAATAGTGCGCAAATAATGATTCAGTATATATATATATATATATCGGATAATTTTGTTTTAAACCCTTTTGTCCGAGTTCTCCCCGATTGAAGTAAATATTTGATACAGATTCCGAGATTATAATTGAGATTGAATACCTCAACGCTTTAGTTTGAAATCTCTCGCAAATGAATTTTTTTTAATTTCATTTCTCCGCGAATATGGAATGCGATTATTACATTAGCATAAATCAGTCATATAGCAAACTTGACTTTGAATGTATTGGAGATCAGTTCGATCTTGTCCGCAAGCAATGATGCTAAACGGAAAACGAAAGTCTGAGAATCGAGGGGATGGGAATGATGGGGATGCGGGATCATGTTTGGGTGACTGTCGTTTTCAGTCTTGGCATTACTACATTATAATTTTCAATATAATTGCTTAGAATTACTGCATTATAATTTTCAAAAATTTTTAATCTAATTTCCATTACGTTTTATCCGCAATTTATACTGTATATTTGACCTAAACACGAAAGTTACAGCATGAAAGTTACGAAATTGGTTAAAACTATCAATGAATAATTATTTTACACCTAATTGTTCATTAGTAGTATTAATTTAATCATAGTGCTCACTGAGCGGTTGTTGTTGTGAATGCACCCGTAGTCGATTATTCTCCTCACATTCGACTATGATTGGTCAGTTTCTTATAATTTGAAAATTATTACATTTATTGTAAATTATTAATATAAATAGCATCGGAGGAATCAAAGAAAAATATGTAGACGATTCCTTGAAACCGTGGACGCTTATAATTATCTCGCTCATATTATGAAAATTTTCCCGAACGTTCCTGGACGCTTTAAAAAGGATACAGTATCCGGAGAAAAAAGAATGGATGATAATTCTAGGATGTGTTCGCTTTGCACGCTCACATGTTGCAAGCATCATTTCATTCTTACTATATCTATCAAATATTAAACAAGTGAGTTGATTTGATATCTTGAAACAAGGTAACAATTACAAAAGTGAATTTTTATTAGAATAATTAAAGTAAGAATAATTAAATTTCTTATTAGAATAATTAATTATAAAAGTGAGAATTTATTAGAATAATTATAATTTTTTTATTGGTCAAAATGCGTAAAAACATTGCTAATTTTCACCTCATTTTAAGATACAGAAGTTCTAACGACAAATGATGCTTATAAGCGCTATAAACACAAAACGCATCCAAGGAATAGAATGTCACAAATAGCGCTAATAATGCCTCCCCGAACGCACCCAAAGTGGACGCACTTTCTGGCATAATTCCTGAACGCACCTCCCTGTTTAGGCGCGATCGTCGCGCCATCTGGACATTTAGAACTCACTTCGTATCGCGGCGCGGCGCGTCGCAAATGTGAATTTGTATTCGCGCTTTTATATATCCGGCGAAAGAGAACGTGCGTGAATTTGGGAAGTTACGAAGAAAAGTATCAGGCTTGCTAATAAGCGCGCGCTGCTATGATCGATCGTGATATTCACGTTCGAGCCGCGAAATACGTTATTCGTTTATTTGCCGTTCAACTCCGACTCGCGGGTTGTAGCGGTGCGCACTTCGTGTCATTCGAGATGCATCGCACGGGTGATCGATAGCGCGTATCAATAGTGCCGAGCAATGGAAATGTGTCGGTTGGCTATCGCACCGAAGTGCGTATGGAGTAATTTGGCCGCTTTACGTTACGGCCGTTACGGGTATTCGAGTCGCGACTCGCGGTGTGCGTTTGCGCGATCGTTTCGCGTCGATTCGCACCACGGTTCAAATCGGTTTCGATTCGCCGAACGGACGCCATTTTGCCGTTGCCACTCTCGGCGCGCCGCGTACCGTTTCGAAGCGAGTGAATTCACGCGCGAGTGACGGGTGTGTCGAATGGAGTATCGGGACTATATCGGGTGATCGTGATTAGCGTCCGCGTTTTTTCCCGGACATTCGTGTACGCGAGTGAGCGTCCCTATGGCGAAATTGATACGGCGTGCAACTTGGAGCCGTGCCGTTTGACATCGATGGAGCGAGAGCGGCTGGCGGCCGGCAGCGGATCGTCGATTGCATCGACACGGACTGGTGAGTAAATCCATTTATCACGCTTGCCCGCATAATTATGTATTTATTTGTAAGGATTCGCTATTGCGCAGCATTCGGCGCACGCGATAGCGGTTTGATGGACGCTTAATTATTCTCGACGCATTTCCGCTGACCGACCAGCGAGAACAGTATTTTATTTCGACCTTTCGCATGGCTAACGATCTGAAAATTGCGCCAAATTCGGAATCTCGCGCGAGGCCTTTCAACTTTTTATTCAGATAAATGCTCGGTGATAAATGACGGGATGGCGATTAAACAATAACGGGAGAGCGGACTTTTCCATCGCGCCTTGTATGTATATATACAGGGTATTTCACGAATACTGCGAAATATATCCTGGAAAGTTTAATGTATCTTATTGGAAATTAATTTGAGTTGAAATATAAAAACATCGATGTCACATCAGGTTATTTAAAAGTTAGAATTATAAGTGAATATCTGGCTTCGAGCTGGCTATATATTGGAGAGCTGTCAAAATATTTTAAATCACTGAAACATTCTATGTTTCGCGGAAAGAATGATTTTGATGAACTTTACAAATTTAGCAGGGTGCAGATTTGAAAATAATTTTGTTGGTTTATCAAAATAATTATCTAGAATGACAATGCTGTAAAAAATTTTAACATTTTACTAATCAATTTTAATGTTTCGCATTGTTAGTATATCGAAAAAACAATGGTTACTCAATCCCTTGAGTTAAATGTTTTATCGTTTTTAACTTTCATATGTGTCAAAATATAAATCAATCCATTTCTATTGTTGTTAATTTTAAAGTAAATATAGTTTATATTAACGTATGCAAATAATAAACTAAGTTTGAGTCAAATTTAGTACATTTTTTTGAGTTAAATTGAACTCCATTGTTTTAATCGAATATACTGGATAGGATTTTGGCATCCTGAAGAGAAAGACCTAAAAATAATTTAAATTGAGTATGATTTGACATTATAAATTTGACAGTATATACAATTTTGATATTCCATTAAAATTATTTTCAGATTTACACCCAGCTAAATTTTTAAACGCTTTGTGTCCATTTTTACCAATATAGATTAACTTTAATCTCGGTTTAATTTATTCTTTATTCTTTTCTAATTTTCAAAAATAGAAAAAGATAAAAGGTAAATTGAATCAAGATTAAAGTTAATCTATATTAAAACGGGCATTATCACAAAATTGTCCTTTTCATGTACATGTTAATTAACAAAAATATATATTCAAAAATATTATTTCAAATATTATTTCATGTATGTAGCAATTGTTATAAAAATCATAAAGAAACGATGTAAAACGACACTAAAGTACACAATTAAAGTACACAATTATAAAACAACAATTATAAAAGAAGGTGTAAAAAAGAAAAAAAAAGAAACGGATCGCCGCGAAACTTAGACGGAGGCATGGTGTCGTAACTAAATTTTACGGGAGGCGCTTACGCGTTAAAAAAGTTGTAACTCACGTTTTATCTTGTAAGTCCCGTTATATTGCATTCTCTCTTCGCTGCGAAACGGACTTCTGTTCCGAATGCAGCGACAGATCTCTCGCGAAGATTGCAGATTGTATGTATAAGTAATTCCAAAGTTACGAAGAGAGAGTTGAAACAACAACAACGAAAGCGGTGCGCGATAGGAAAGGGACGCGCATCATCCACGGTCGAATACGACGCGCCACCCGCCGTTCCCTTCCCAGTTTCTTTCGGTATTATCATACGGGATTGTATCTTGCATGGATTGTATGTAGCTCACTCGAGGAACTTTGAAGAACTTCTTCTTGCATATATGAACCGCCTATGCGAGAGTAATAAATATTTTACCGCGACTATCCCCCTTGACTTCTTCGTCTTTTGTGCCGCGTTTCTATATTGCGTTGCGATTTTATAAAGCTCGTACCTCGTGGCTTTTCAACACGATTCATTAAGTCCAAGCGAAATTACGCCGAGGTATTAATTTCTGTTGTAGGCAACATTAAGAATTCACTGTTGTTCCATTTGGAGCCGTAGCGAGTGATATCATTTGTTTCCAGTGCGAGCGTTTCGTTGTGTTTATAATTAGTATAAAATGCTTATTTCTATCTCGGACGCTATATCGAAATAACGATAATAAATCTTTGGTTTTGGTAGTATGCACAGTTTCGATGTTACACAATTTTTAATCGCGTTAGAGTCGAATAAAGTTTACAATACAGGGAAAAAACGGATTTTGCGAAAGCGATCGGAATTAAAAAATTTTACTAGATACAGATCTGAAAATAATTTTTTATCAAACTATTGTAATTATATATATATATGTAGGACATTCAAGTAATACCAAAGTATTGCAAAGTATTTTGATATTTTAACAATGTAGCTTAAGTGCTTTATATAATTCTTTTGATGATCTAACACAATTATCTTTAGATGTGTATCTATATACTGTTAGATACGAAAAGAGAAATGGTAATACAATTCCTTGAGTTAAATGACACTTTGATAACTTTTATAATTTCTTCTAACTTCTACGATTTCAAAGCGAACATTATTCAAATTGACATTTATCCACATAAATTTTAACCAAACTTAATACATTTTCTCGAGTTAAATTATTTTACTATATTAGTTTTAATTAAATGTACAACATATTGGATAGAAGCAGTAATAGATATGATGAAAAATAATACAAATTCGGTATAATTTAACATTATGAATTTAACACAGTGTGCAGCTAAATTTAGATATAATTTCAGTGAAAATCATTCTTTCCGTGTACGTTCAGAATTTCTAATTTACACTCGTCTCCCTCGTAACTCGTTATCTCTTAAAATTCAGAGATACATTTTGAATATCGCATATAGAATAGTGGAATAAGAAAATCTCAAATGGAATTTATTAATTCGTGCTCGTTTCCTTGCAAGTCGCGTATGCAATTTTCGATCGAGCGTAGATTCGACCCGCCATCGCACCGCGCCCGACTCGATTATATAAAAGCTTCGACTTTAGAGTGCTTCCATGAAATAATAAAACCGTTTCCCCGGGAAAATGCCTTTCTACTCGCGAAAGTTGTTGGCATTGTGCGCCGACCCGGGCAGGCAGGCAGGTTCAAAGGAGAATCGGGAAACGATCATGTGGTC
>NW_017304543.1:1069055-1101699 GCF_001594115.1 Trachymyrmex septentrionalis
GTTGTGCGCCGACCCGGGGTAGGGCAGGCAGGCAGGTTCAAAGGAGAATCGGGAAACGATCATGTGGTCGCGCGCATGTAACACGTGCCTCGGTGTATTCTCAACGGCGTTGCTCTTTTGTTTCCCACGTATCTCTTCGTCGTTTTTCCTTCGGTCACTCCAGTGGCAATCTATCGGTTGCTCGCATCTGTACGTGTACAATTGTACATATGTGCAATTTAGACAATTTAGTTATAAAAGGATCGAAGGTGGGAACAGTTAATATCGAAAAGGTTTATGACTTTTACGTGTGGTCGGAAAAAGCTTTTAACTGAAACAGCTCCTTTCTTTATTTGTCGGAGATGATATTATTGTTGTTCAAATTATTCCGTAATGGGTGTAATATTTTTCAACGTTTTATTTAAATGTTCAATGGAATGCATTGTATTATTACAGTAATGTATCTTTCACGTATTATCGTTATTAATATATTGGTCATTATTTTTATGCATTGAATTAGTAATGTCTAATAATAATGCAAATACGATTTTCATAATAGGAAATAATTATGCCATTGTGGTTCAAGCAGCCAGCTATTGTGTGTGTATGTGCATGAGGTATATAAATAAACAATAATGCTCGCATTGAAATAGCGAACCTGTACGGCAGCAGAGAGAACAAGCTACGCTTCGTTTTTTTCAATTATACATAAACGAGCGTAGATAATAGATTAAATGCATGCCAGGATATATTCACGTATCAAGTTATATGATTTTGAGGAAAATGACATATGAGTGAATGTTCTCATGGACGCACATGACGCAACATACAACGTCAAACAATTGAAATAAAATTTAATTGAAATGCTCTTTGTCGCCCCCTTTTAAATGCAGCTCGGTATTGTATTTTCTCTTTTTTCAACGCTGCGTTTCGTAATTGTACAATGACGGTAGGTCGGTGGTAAAGCGCGAGAAATGGGAACGAATAGTACGGGCAGCTAGAATGTCGAAAGCAACGAGAAAATCGAATTTGGTTGACCACCTGGAAGAGTATGGCCGTAAACGGAAATAACGAAGTAGCCCAGGCATTAGGATAAAGTACCGTTTCTCTCGTTGCATTCTAAAGTCGCAGACTGATGGAATTCGCGGTACATTTTGGATATGATAAATAAAAAGCATCATCTTGGGAAAGAGTACTGGCTTTTTCAGACAAGTGGTTGTGCATTTTTGATGCAATTTTATGCAATGACAGTTTGAGTGAATTTTACTCTGTTTGTGTGAATAGGTATTTTGTGAATAAAAATGGAATAGGAATAAAAGATTGAAAAAAAATTGAAATATGATAATCAAAGTATAGCATATAATATTAAGAAGATAATAACATTTATTCTATATATTTCTGTTAGTAATCATGGAAAATATAATTATATATAAGAAATTTTATACGGAAAGAAGATTTTGCTGAAATAAATATTTAATTTAGTTGGATACAGATATAATAATAATTTTGTTGAACAAAATAATTATGTGGAAAATTGAAGCACAAAATGAGCAAAAAGCAATCAGTTTGAATGTCCTACATAATTATTTTAATGATCCAATAAAATTATTTTTAGATACTTTAGCAAAATCGTTCTTTCCATGGTCTAAAGTCATTGTTTTTTTTTTTCCATTTATGTATGTAATAATTATTTTCTATTCTAGTTCTATGTCCAATGACGATTGATATTTTCTAAAATACGAGAGTCACTTATCTTAGTATACTTATTAAGAAGGCATAGAGTACGTCATTTATCAAACCATGCATAGTGCGATCGAAGGCACTTTAATGCAAACCTTGTGAACATCACTCATCGCTCATACAACGCAAAGTGTTGAAGCGTTACGCTGTCATCGTAATATCAGAATGTCTCGCCTTGTCTCATCTCCATTACACATACTCGCCGCTTTGCCGCCCTCAATTTGTCATATGTCTAGAATATGGAATATAGTAAAAGACAGGGTCTAAAGTTATTTTCCGTCGGATCAATATTGATATTTCTTTGTTTACCTAAATAAAGGTATAATGTATCATGTATATTTTACCTCATAGACACATGTACATATAACAATGTTATGGATTTATGTATCTATATCGAGCCTTATTAATTATACAATAAGATACAATAGGCATTTTCTTATTAAAAAAATACTAATTTAATTTATTAAATTAGTATTTGTTTAAGCAATCTTTACAGATAAGATATTATTATTAAAATTATATTGATTATTATTAAAAGTATAAAATTTAATATTATTTTATATTTAAAAGCTTGTATCTATTAATTTTTATATACGTTTAAATTAGAGAGAAGTGTGAAATTATTCAATATAACAGGTATAAAGAAAAACGCATTAGAGATTGTTATATTAGAACCTTTATACATTTAAATTAATAAAAAACAATTATTATTACTTTATATAATATTTTTGTTTTATTTCTTAAAAGATTATTATTTTGTTTAGTAGTACTATTTAATAATTTTTTTGGTTTTTACATTTGCAAAATTGTGGCAACTTAAAAAATTTTTTTATATAATATTCTCAATAAAGCCATCTTGTATTTTTTATCCTTAACTTGAAATAAATTAATTTTATTATGAAAGTTATAAAAAGATTAACGTAATCTTCTAAAAATTCTAACCGGTTTTTTTTTTTTTTTAGTAAAGTAAGAGCCTTACATAAAAAATCATAATAAAAAATTGAGCATAGAAAAAGAGCAATATTTTATCAAAATTTAATTGTTTGTTATTACTTATTATTGCTTGTATTTTTATTCTATTGACATAGATATTAATTTCAATTTTCTTAAAAAAAATTTATTAAAAAATCATTATTTTCTTCATCCTTATTGTCAACTCATAATTATTATCTCACTCATTATGATTATTGTCAATAGTACTAAATGCTTTGTAAATGATTATACATATATACATATATACATTGTATACATATATAAAGATATTATTTTGTTTGAAAAATTGTGATGCTTTATCATTGCGTGTTAATGGGAGGTCGTTTCGCCTCATTGTGTAAGAAGTATTAATTATCCTAAATGAGATACTCTCGTACTCTACGTCTTCCAACACTGGGTTTAGAATTCTGCGGTTAGAGCAATTTCTTAATGTAGCATTTCTTTAATGAAACTCATCTTCTTAAGATCTCCTCATTTCGAATTCCTAACGAGCGTAAAGTATCGACGAAATTTTCAACGTCAAATCACGTACGAAATATTATCAAGAATTGATGGTCCGTATCTCTCTCAATTTTATTGCGTCGGAGGACATATTTTGTTTTTATTGTTTCGCTGTCGCAGACGTGAATGGTATGTGGCAATTGGAAACGTAAAGGAAAGCGTAGATTAGATGGATGAAGATCGAGTGTAATCCTTTTGAAAATAGAAGATATGAGAATAATTCGATACTTTCGCTATATTGCGAATGTAATATATGGTTTTTTTTGCAGCTATTTTATACGATATTGTCTATATTTTTGGCCTCCAGCTATTTTGTTACTACTTTTGCCTCGAGAAAGCCTCGATTTAACATATTCGCACGATTTATGTACGGCGTCAAAAACAAGCAAAATATCTTATACGGACGCCAGGATCGCAGACGTGCGCGCATCGTTTGCTTAATTTATTCCCGTCTAACGTGATAATAAAGTGCACCGCGAACTCTGTATCCGGGAAATCCTGGACAGGCTTTCGTGGAAACGGGTGAGGGTACCTCTGGGGCTGGCGAAAGAGAAAATAAAACTAGGAATCAGACGGTGCGGCGCGGCGCGGCGCGGCGCGGCGCATCGCCGAGGAAAAACAGGGTGACGGGGAGGAAGAGTGCGACAGGTAGGCGGATTCCCGCAGGAACAACTGGAGATGTAAATCAATGGGTGATAAGGGCGGCTGTCCCATAGGAAGGGGAAAGTCGCCCCTGCATCCTACACAATTCGAAAAGAGAACGGAGAGGTGGCTGGCTTCATACCAGGGAAAGGTGGATCCTTGCACCACGGAAATGCCTCGTTCGGGAATTATTTATTCGTCGACTTTAGACGAAAATTTTCGCTCTTAAGTGGCTCCGTTCCACCATTCTTCTTTTAACCGCCCCATTCGTAAACTCTTGGCTTCTCCCTTTCTTTTGCCACCAATTCTGTCGTGCCGCATCTCAAGATGAACGCGACCCAATTTTCAACTTTGTTTTGTATCATAATGAATCTCATCATCAAGTAGAACAGAACTTTTATGATAATATGTATGTCAATTGAACATCTATTTTCTTCGCGATTTTAGTATTCAAGTTAATCAAGTTTTATCAAACGCAAACTCTATTTTGACGCAATGTACATCGTAACATAGATTGTTGTCGCAGAGTATAAACCATTTGTCCTTCGAACGTGATCAGGACGGTCAGCAAATCGTGGTTGATTGCTTCGGGGATCTCTCGATTTCGACGAGACGTACGATTCCCGTTTGTGGAATGTAACGTATAGCGTTTAATAGTCGCGAGATAGCGTGGCGATTTAGATAAAATGCAAAACATTACCACGTTTGGTGACACGTAATTACTAGCAGTACACCTGCAAATCGTCGTGACACAGTGTTACGGATTTACAGTAGCCTCTCTCGTTTTTTTTGTTCTTCTGCCTGTTTTTTTCTCATCCCGCTTTGTTTCCCTCCTGTGTTGGCGCCACTCGCGGAGACGTTCTAACTTTCCTGCTCTTTCTTCACTTTTTCTCCCGTTATCTTCTAGATAGTTTCTGAAAAGCGTGAAATGGGGTGCGTCACAAACGTTTGAATCATTGTTTCTCCCCTCGCCATTCAATTAAGGCAAAGATTATCGGTCTTTCGGAAGTTACTCTCGCGTCTCCACCCACGTAGAGGCGAGCTTTCGCGTGATATATGCCGCAGTTATATACGTGGAAATCGAGCCACGTGGGTCGACGTGTCGTTTGTAACCTTAATGTCTGCGAATCGTAATAACGACCTTTGAAATGTTGAGAGCTCTTCTTTTCTCAATTACCTTCGCCGTCAATGAAACGAATAGACGCACTATAAATGTTTTATCGGTAAACAAATCGAAGTTAAAATAAAGTCTACTTTTTTTGAAATATTTATATATACTATACAAATAAGAATGCGATTATTTCTTCATCAGAATCTACACACAGTTTTAACTTATGTATATAAAATTATAATTCGTGAACGTCGCTTTAAAATTTAAATACAGTTTAAAGTCGTATCTTTTTGGTTAAGTCATCGGTTAATGGAATTTTCTGCTTATTGAAATGCCTAGTCGTACGTTAATTTCTACTCCCGCACAATTCCACTGAAATAGCATTGGTGCATCTCGTCGCGACCATGCGATCAATCGTTGCCACGAATTATTCAATGTTATCGTTATCATAAATCCGCCGGGTGTCCTGTTCACGCTCGCGTTCTGCGACCACCGGAATGATCCTGATAAATTATCACACCGGGAGGGGAGGGTGCACCAGTATTGCTGACGGCTGCAGGAGACGTGGGTACGTTTAAATTTTTGTGCGCATGTCTGCATCAAAGCCATGAAACGCATAAACCGAAAGAAATGCTTATATATTTGATTTGAGTTTTTCCAAACATTGTATTAAAATATTGCACGATATAATTTGCATTTTTATATTACAAAAGTATTACATTAATTTTATTTCAAATGCTTGAAAAAAATATGTTTTTTTATTTTTAAAGTTATAATGCAAAAAGTTCAAGAATAGATCGACGAGTCAGTAGAGCAATAAAGATTATGATATAGCGAATAAAAAGACGATACATACGTTTCGCGACTAACATTCTGTTTGTGCAGATTGTTAGTTTATTTTTGAAAATATTTACTAATTTAATTTATTATCTTGTTTAACACACAAGTAAGGAATAACTTATTAATATACCACAATTTATACAATTAATATTTCAATTAACTTAAATCAAATAACTCTATTTATATATAAAAGCGTCCGAGATATTAATTAAGCTTCTCATTGTTTTGTCACTCATAATTTATCTATTATTGCGTGTATCAGGGCTAATACATGTAAACGTGCGCAATAATCCAATTTACATGTCACAGCTACTTAGTATATGAATATATGCAATTAACGTGTTATTTGATGTCATTTAATTATTTTCATATATGTAGATATTCAATTCATCGTTAATCAATATTACATTGTTGTAATATAACTTTTTTTTTATTTAATTAATTTAAATGGAAGATAATTTGCGAAATGTAATCTGACTTCATATTTCGATATTATGAGAGATTTAATAGAAAACATAAGCGAGAAAACGTATTTGTAACGCGTTCAATAATTTAACGTTTTAAACGCGAAAATTATCCGAGAAGAATATATACAATTCCATATTTTGTTTCTTCCCAAATGTTTCTCGAAGGAGAAATAGGTCGCTCGCCGTTGTTGCATTTACTATATAGAAGATACCCCTATGTACGATATAATGCAAGTATCAACCACGAGGCCATAACGCTCGGCATAAAATACATATGTCTACGGAAGATACGATTTTGTGGACTCAGCCTTCACGAGAGGAATTCGTTTTGTTGCATGCTAGTCTCCATCCGGTCTTGACGTACCTTTTCTACCTAGATGTTGTGACTATCATTTATCCCAGATTACAACGTGCGCTCCATCATACAAAGCGATATTCATAGTGCAGTCTTACATTTTATCTTAAATGTTATATAGATTTATTATATAGTTGTGATGTAAGATAATGGTAAAGTCTTAAGTCTCAAATATGAATCTTTATAATATAGCATCTTAATCACACTTAAGACGAACTGAAATACAAGACAACGAAAGTATATGTATATAAGCATCGTTCATAATAATAGTAGTATGTAGTAGAAGATTTTATCTTCTGTAAAATTACAATGGACTTTGCTTCCTCGTAATACAAATTCAAATACACATCTAACAATTTTAATTGCAAAAATAAACATATACGAATATAAAAACTTTAATGTAAATCTAAATCTTATGTCGCTTTTTTTCTTCTATTTATACAGACATAAACACATTGCATCGTATTTTATATAATGTAATATAATTAAAAATTAAGATTAGATCTTTCTATTCTTCATTTCGTTACATGATTTATCGACTCGATAATAATCCTTTTATTTTAATCTCATTTATTTTAATTCTCTAAAGAAAGTCGAGTTCTCTCTCTCTCTCTCTCTCTCTCTCTCTCTCTCTCTCTCCATGAATAGTCTTCTGCATTTTTTCCATTTTTATTCACAGTGTAAAAAGGGCAAATTAAAATATTTTAAATGCCGTAGTAAATGACCTTAATCCGTAGATAACATGAAACAGCATTAGGAAAGTTTTGTAACGTCAGCACACGTGCAGTAAAATGGCAATGCAGAAATGAATTAAAAAATTTACTCGTTTATGGCTTAAACGGAAGTGAAAAGTTTGTTTGTTGGAGTTTCCTCGAGACAAAGTAGGTCTAGAAAAAAGCAATGGCATGCTACGTGAAATTCGTAAGTAACATTTAAAATGTTCGACCAAATGAGTGACCGGGCAAGGCAGCTTTTATCGGATAACAACAGACTGAGGAATTTTTCAAAGCGGTTTCCATTACGTGTAGCACCTCGCGGAGATTGGTCTGCATCTTTTACAATCGGCCCGTGAATATTTGAAGTTTTGCAGTAGCATACAGTCGAATATATTTGAAGCGTGGAAGTTTCAAATAGAGGTCAGGTCCGAAACATTCAAATAGAGATAAGAAAAATCGGAATCAAAGCAATTCTTTATTCATTCAATACTTTGATTAGGACAATGCGACCATGTGCTCAATTTTTTTTTAATTATATCATGTTGGATTTTCTTTTGTTCAATTTTTATAAATAGTTAGATTACATATATATAAAGTGTAATCAGAGTTATTAAATAATACAGTAATAATTAAATAATTAATTAATAATAATTATATTATTAATAATTTTTTTTTTAATAATATAGTAATAATTTTAGATATTCTCTAAACAATTTTCCTCAATTTCGTGAATTCAGGAAAGTTCATTAATTCTAAAATCCATTAAGTAAAGCTGAATTTTAAGAATCCACATGCATACTATTGCGATGAAGGAATTAATTTTCTCAGAATAATAATAATGATAGTACCTAAATCTATTAAAATAATATTTGAAATTTTTCTTTAGTGGTTCTTCTTTCTTTTCTTACTCCTCGACATTGTTTGATAATTTATTTTCGATATTATTTTCCAGCTCTTTTTTTTCCTGTTAATTGATATACATAAAGTAAGAGGACGTCCTTGATAGAAATAGAAAAAGTAACGAGAGGTTGAGTAATTAAAACTTACTTTGTCTGATAGATTTTTAGCATTTTTCATAATTATGATGTTCCTGTAAACAATAAAAATAATTAATACTTTAATGGTTTACTTTTTATTATAAGAGGGAAAAAAATGTAATGGTGGAAAAAAAATACTTTTAAGTACTAAATTAATGATAACAAAATGACTAAACTGACTTTTTACTTTTATGAACATAATTATTTTATATATTTCTCACTGTAAGTCGCATATTTATTTATCTTTATAAATAGTTGCGGATTTGTCGTTAAATATTTGATTTATTTACCTGATCCTAATGTGAATAACGTGGAATTGCAGTGATCACAAATTTTACAGTATACGATACGAATGCACATATAACTATGATGAAAGATCGATAGTAACTGAACAATATGAAACGTATAATAAAAATTAAACGAATAGCGTTTTTTTTTTGTAACTGTGGAAAGAATTTTTTTCATAACCTGGAACTTCAACTAGAAGAGCGTTTGAAATGATCCGATATCGAACGGTGACTACGAAATGGCGGACAGTGCGTATCAAACATTTTATTTAACGATACCCTTAAAATCCGTACGAGTTGTTTTATAGACGTACACATATGCACACGCATGTATGTATGCGCGTGCAAATTTTTCAGTAGCGTTTACCATGAACACAATCGGTATGAAATGACAACGTAAAGCACGTAACATAGTTGTTAAGCACTACTTTATGCTCGGAAGATAGCGTCGAGCATCGTAATATCGCTATTTCGTGTTAGCCAAGCTTACATATCCCGTAAAGGACGATCATATAAGACATCGACGTAATCGAAGTACTTTCCGGAGGACAAAAACGATATGCAAGCTTTCCAGTTGCGAGTAAATTTAGTTTTTAATAAATAAAAAATTGTGTAAAGAATGTTAAAGGAATTTTGTGTAATTAATTTAAAATAATGTAAAGAAAGACCAATTAAACTGGATATATATACTAGATACGTGAATTTATTATCTCTCAGTAAATTCTAATAAGTCTACATTTCCAACTACTTGTATACTTTCTTTTTCTTTTCCAAAGACATAAATAAATTTAAAGTGGATATATCGTGTTACGCTCGCGTTTCTAAGAAAAGAATTTTTGGAAGACCAAATTTTAGATAGATTTTAGAAACTAAAGTAAATTTCATTACAGAGAGAGAGAGAGAGAGAGAGAGAGAGAGAGAGAGAGAGAGAGAGAGAGAGAGAGAGAGATCAGTTTATAAGTTTAATTATGATAAATCTGTTGACTTTTTTAAAAGAATATTGTCTGAAAAGAAGCTGTTAAGATTTACGCATGTTATGTTTATATTATTTATTTAGTGTACTAATTTTGCAAACTGAAATATACGTAGGTGGGAGACAATACAGCGAAATTAGTGAAATCTGTTTTCCTAATTATAACTTTTGTTCGAAAAAGCAGACGGTTGAGAACCGATTCACAATCAACGGAGCGCTACGAAACATTTCAAAACGCACGACAAAACACTGACTTGCTGAATGAAAATTGGAATAGCTCTTTAACGTTTGTAAAGAGACGGTGAGAGCTCGTGGAGTAGCTCGGGAATTATGTTTTCGTATTATAATTCCCACTGAGAAACACAATGGTCAGCATACACTTGAAATTGCTACACCGTCATGGAGAATTGTACTTGCGATAGTTTACCGGATTTCAAAGGTGAATTGGATCTTGAATTTTTCACAAGCGCGTATCGTTCAGATGGCTTTAACGGGGAGAAACGGTCTCTCTATATCCATATAATTTTCTTTTCTTTTTATACAGATATTTTTTATATACATAGTGGAATAAAAAATCTATAGAGTATTCCTTTGGTGTCTCTTTGATATTCGATGTGCTTTCTTTTTGCGAGCGTGTATGCCGGAATTGCTGGAATATCAGTGATATTGAACGTATCAGTTAACCCGCTCAATATTGGTCATCTATATTTACTCCATTTTGTCACGTCATGTTATAAATTATGCCAAAATAACAGAGTTTTTCCATGATGCAGTACCACCCAATATCAAATATTTTGCGAACATGAAATGTATTTCGTTTTGCATGTAAACTCGTAATGGTCTGGCAGGGCCATTGCCCGATCACACACAAAGTGACTATTTCCAGTTTATCTACTACGTTCAAAGCGAGCACAGGCAGAAATGGTCTTTAATTTTAACGTGTACTTAGCATATGCCATCGTTGAAATATGTTCATTAACTTTGAAAACTTCTCTTACATTGCACAGTCGACATGACTGCTACAAAGAGGATTTCAAAAGTTTAAACAGTTTCTGCAATACAATCTTTGTTCTTAATATTTGTTGCATGTTTACCGTATATTTTGTGTATATTTATGTCTGCTTCGTAATTTTCAAATGTAAAATACTCATGCATTCGCATATAACTAAACTAGCTTTTGCATCGAAATCAACTCTAAAATTATAAATTCTGGCAAGTATAGTCCATGTCGTTTTGCGAGATTATCGAATGCGTTCGTGTGTCTGTGTATTTCGTTTACACTATAACTTCGGGGAAATGTGCTGTATGAACACGATTTAGCAATAAACCGTTTGAATGATACTCACATGCGGGGACAAGGCGACGTTTCCTATATATTACGGCTTAAAATTCCACTATAATATAATGCTCATGTTGTGTACAAAGTTTAAGGCTTATTGCGACGAGCGAGAGTTCATGAAAAACGGCGGAGATTTCGTCGATGGCGCGTGACTTGGATGCAATAGGAAGGATCGCTTCACGGAAAGCTCGCAATTTCTTTCCGCCTTTCAGTTTCGTCAGTCTGTCTTTTATACCCGGTGATTTTGATAACTCTCTTTCGTCCTTTTAACGCGTCGTGATCAAAATGGCACACCGAGACATCGATCCGGCTCACCGTGTCCGCCGCGACGGCTGTATGTCCGGGATATTTGTTTTCACACGATCGATCCCCGGCGGGGATGCGAACGGGCACTCGTGCCAAATGATAAATATATTTAGATCTCAGCTATGAACGCGAAGACAAAAAGTGATAACTGCCATAGATAACATCGATGAAACGAAACAGCGTGATAGCTTCATATTTAACTTGCAAGCAGAGACTTTTTTTAACCGACTTTTTTACATGTTACACACACATTTAAATCAATATTTTATTAAAAGTGGAATATATAACTTTTTATGCTAACTTTATTTATTTTGATATTTGAATGAATGAAACGTACTTATTTTAATATTAAATGTGTGCGTGCGCGTGTATCCAAAATAAATAACATCCGTATGTACTTCCACGTAACGATGATACTAATATTTAATTAAAAATATCAATACGTGTGAATTGATGAAAATTACCAATTGAATGCACGATATTTCATGGAGTCATCGGCTTTGTTTTCGGATCATAGATTTGTGTTCGCGTGGTTTTGATATGTAACACATCGGTTACGAATGGCAAATATCACATTTATTTATCCAAGGAGTGGGAGGGGAAACAAACGAATTCTCACTTTGATAGAACACATCGATCGGTATCCACCGAAGCAATCGTGCAGTTTTCGTTATTTTCCGACTTTTCGATTGAGACCGACGTGACATATTCGTTCGAATGCAAATCGTATACCTGCGATCGTAGTTATTGGCAGGCAGGTAGCAGACATATTTGAGAGAATCGCACTGTAAAGGTGAGCTATACGCTATTGTAACTAGGACAGCCAATAAAAGTCCAATGGAAGCAATAACGAGCACTCGTGAATGATCTCACATGGATATGTCTATTACTTTTATCCTCGTTTTCTGATTGCTGATTTATATTTGGTATTATTCATTATTTTTGTCTTCAACGCATGTCGCGAGTGTCTGCGTCGGCTGCTTTTTTTGTAATCTACATCAGTTACATAACACACAGATTGCTATTTTTTAAAACGGTCATGGCCGGCTGTGAACGACGCGGTGTAACATTGTTACCTGTCACTGTTCGAATGGGACTGAATAAACGTGTAAAAATTTCGCACAATTAAGTGAGGTATACGTGGTGAAAACGCTGGCTGATATTTTTATTTTGATCCCGTTCATGCTTGAAAAATTCTCGAGTAACGTATAAGAGCGGAGTAGCGTATCGGTCGATGTGTCATCGATTATCTATAGGTGCTTGGAAATTATTACTTCGGTCGGATAATTCGAACGAGCCGAGATTCGAGTCGCGATTTAATTACCGTGAGAAGTTCCAGAGTTTTAAAGACGTGCAATTTCTAAGGTAATGAAAGAGTCGTAAAGAAATCTTCGAAGCTTCGACAACGGATTTTGTCGAAGATATTGAAGTTTAAGTGAACTGAATAAATCAAGATCAATTAAGTTTTTGTATTTATTTGTTTAGTTACGGATTGTTAAATCGTACCATGAATATCGATGAAAAATATACGTGCACCAAAAGGCAGAGAGGGAATGAGATATGTATAAACGAATATGTAGAAAAAGTGCAAAAGTATATAACATTATAAATGGTTATGATTTTATATGAAATTTATTTAATTAATATAACAGTAACATTAATAAAAATACATATTTGGCAATTTAAAACGAATTTGTAAACGAGTCGGTTTTTATTGGAGTTATATATACACAAACTAGAAAGTTTCAATTTATGTAACAAAACAATTCAATTTATGTATATTTTTATCTGCCTCATAATATATTTACATGCGTTGTAAATATATAAAAATTATAAAGCGAAAAAGATTATATGACTTAAAGCTTTGATTTATCAGTTTTAACTTAAATATAGCTAATTTATTACAGATAATAAGTTTTTAATTACCATATAACATCTATTATAATGATGAATATTTTTATGAAATTCATAGTAGTAGGCGTTAGATGTTTATAATGAAAAGCGTGATGTACTCGTACATCATAGGTGGATATTCTCTCGACTAAATAATTAATTGCATGTTCAAGTGCTCTTTCGTATATCCGGCCGGGAAACTCCAGCGAATATCCTATTTCGAATAAAGCCGTCGTTCCCGCCGTAGCAATTTCGTCTCAATTCGTTCGAGGTTGCCGCGGAGAGTTACTGTGGCTTTTCCTTGGTCGGCGGATCTCCCGGTTGCGTATAGAACGCAAAATAGTTCACTCCCTCGTTTCCGCTTGGAATACTTTCCGCATAGTTCCGGCGAATTACATGGGTATGTGCTATACTTGGCAGTGCGATTTAAATAGTTCGAAGGGATTTGCCGCGGAAAAATCCGATAAGAGCTTCCTTAGCGTTCCGTTTGACGATTTCGAGCCCTGCAATTCCTACAATTTCACCTCTACCATCCATTCCTCTCTTCCTCCTTTCAACTCTCCGCACTTGGAACCTCCGCGCTGGCAAAAGTAAACGGGGTACTTTGTCCGTAATATTTAATGATCTCCTCTTTCCGCACTCACTTTGCGTTCGACCTCGAGGAAGAGCAGTGGGGATCTTGAATACTAATTTATTTAAAGTACGGTCATTAATTGAATCGTTTAATGGCGTATTACAACAGCACATGGAAAACTGATTTTCCTAGTGGGTTGGTTGTAACGGGGAAATACGGGCTCTGTAACAAATAAGTTAAAGATTGATGAAACTCATATATGACAGAGCTCGGACAATGAAATTATATAATATTCTTTTATTTGTAGACGAATACTCGTGCACATCTATCGTAAAGAGTTGCTTGTGTATACAAATAAATATACTTTGATAGTTTATATTCATAAATACAGGTTTTCTAATATTCTGCGAGTAATTCGGAACAAATATCGTGTTGTGCAATGTATAATATATTCAATATTGATGTAGTCTATGATGTAGACTGTGATGTAGTCGTATTGCTGCGTATATAATAATATTTGTATAAACAATGATATTTCCTTCTGGTAATGCCATCTGTAATATGTTATATGTATTATTGATCTATTTGTTTCGCAGAAAATGTTAGATATGATACCTGGTTTATTTCATGAACGCAATAAAATGTTATAGGAAATATGGTGGGATTGGATCGAACTTAAAGTTTTGCGAGGCGTTAACGTTCAACGAGGTAATTAAAAAGTGTGTTCGTAATCAACGTAACGATCGAACGTGGATGATCTTGGAGGCTGCTGCTTTAACAGGAAAATTTTTCCCTCGAGCGATTTTACTGGCAGTTCTGACTCCTCGTGAGCTCGACGCCAGCAGGTATTTTTTTCGTGACAGGCAAGCGTTCGAATTGAGTTGGGAATTACGTGGCCCCCAATTAAATTTCTCCATTCGCTGGTATGATTCGAAATCGATACCAGTACCTCGGATGACATCGGCTAATGATGTCGATGGGTTGATTCGATGAGCACGAATCGAAGAAAAAAAGTGGAAATAGCGAGAAGAGAGTTTTTTTCTGATATGCTCTTTTGTCTTTCTTATTGACTTGTAATAATCTCAGTGAAATGAACAGTTTTCGCGGCTTTCGAAAAGCCTTATTATATTCTATAAAAACTTATATATTTATATAGATAGAGAAAAGTCACCGATACCGACATACCACTTTGTTTTTAGACAGTATTTCTTAAACAAAAGATAAAAAATAAAACTTTAAAAACATAAGTACAAACTAAAAAGTATCTTCCATCAAATAGTATAAGTAGTTTTTATAATACTGTTTGCAATTTTGCAATAATTAATTTTTTCATAAGGTAAGCAAAAATAAGCGTCTGATAAAATGGGTTCCAAAATGGGCTGACACAATAGACATCAATGCTACATATTCCTATTCTTCTTCTTTTACAGGAATTATCTGTATAAAGTTTCTACAAGTAAATGTATATAAGATATTTCAGAATTTTTACTTCGTTGTAAAACATTTTTATTTAATTACATGCATATTTACTTTATGCTGTTCTGCAAGATGCAAATATGTAACACGATAGTTTTTCAAGACTTTTTCCATATATGCACGGTTGTCTTCAGCTCCAATAGAGCTATTTGACTATAAAGCAACATTATAAAGATTAAGTTAGCTCATGTTATACAGACAGTTCTGTTATACAGACAGGTGTAGCCATGGTTTACGCTGCACTCCAATTTTAAATTTAAAATCGTATTATGAAAAAATTAAGAGAAAACATAATATAAATAAAACTGATTTAGGAAACTACAAGTATTTGAAACGATGTAATATTATCAATAATATATAGTCACTATTATTTGAACTAATTTGCAAAAGAAAATTGTAAGAATTTTATTTTCGCATTCGTAGAATTCGTTTTTAACTGATTTGATATAGAAACAAGCCACAAATACACGAATTATGTGTTTGTATTTCTTTAATTAGCTAAACAGATCACGATTTTATTAGTATTAATAAAGTGCAACAGTTAATTTCTGAAAAATAAGGGGGTATCATTTTAGAAGACCTATGTCAGTATCGGTGACTTTCCTCTAATATTAGCATGATACTTCAGATCATTCTGCACGGAAAGAACGATCTTGTTGAAGTATTTAAAAAAATTTAACTATAATGCAGATCTGAAAATAATTTTGTTAAACATCAAAATAATTACGCAGGAATTTCAAGCATGATAAATAATTTTGAAAAAAATTTTAATATTCTAATAAGTTTGAGCGTTCTACATAATTATTTTGATAGTCCAACAAAATTACTTTTAGATCTATATATAATATTTAGCTTTTTTAGATATTTCAGCAAAACCTCTCCGTGTACAAAAAAATAATTGCTATTTGTGGTATTATCGCTTTTTGTTTAAAAAAAGATATCACATTTTTTTCATAATTCGTTGATTGTTGATTTTTATTTTGAAATTATTTTGAAGATATTTATAAGATATATTAATTTATGATTATTATTTGGAATATATAATCTTTGTATCTTTGTTTCTCAAATGAGTATTTCTCATTAAAGTGTGATATAACTTTGTGTGTGTGTGTTCGTCGATTCTACTGGTAATTTAACTTCCGACGATATGCTAGTGCGCGATGAAGTTAAATCGAACTCAAATGAAGGCCTTCAAGCGTGTTTCTATATCAAAGACAAGAATAAGGCCTAATCGTTAGAGAATGAAATCCACTATACTTGTATGTCGTATCTCCAAATAATTTAATTGTCTTCAGAAGTATCTTTTAGGATCTTAATTTTTTTAATTAATTTTAAATTTTTAAAATTTTTAAAATGAGATTATGTTTATATCTTAAAATTTAAAGAAAATATATGCAAAAATTGGACTTTATGAAAATTTTCTAATATATTATGATTGGTACACAGTTATGTCAGAAGGAAATTATTCGCCATAACGCAATAATGCGATTAATGTATAAACTTCTATACATACTTGATTAATCTGCACAACAAAGGATCACAGCGACACCTCATGTAAATTAAGATTTAATTTTCGTTGGTCATCCATTTTCGATAAGTGCTTGATCAAACATGCATGCATGTTTACATCGATCTTGTTTGCAAAATTGAAATCTATAACAAGTAATATGTTAATATCCAATTAATATCTGCATTGTTTTTTAATTACTTTATTATTATTTAGTATTTTTTCGTTACATTTGCTGTTCGTTACTCTAGTATAATATTTTTACTTTAATAATAGAAATATTGAATTTCTCGGCACGGCAAATAATCGAAAGAAAAACTGTTGGCAACGTTTTCTCGTAAATCAATGCGGCCAATATTTGAATTACCATAACGTTATAGGAGTTAATATACGACTACTATTATTTGCCAGTAATTGTAAGTTATACCATACGTTTCCGCATATTACTACGTCTCTACGTGCAAATTCGAATATATAATAAAGATACACAATACAGTAGCTCATTCTGATTGAAACTAAATGTAGAGAAAGAATAGAAGAAAAACGTATCATGAAGCGCGTTAAATGTATTCCAATTTCTTGCGAGTAACACACTGTATAGTTTTACTCGGTTTTACAGATAATTGCGTTAAGGTGGTTTAACTTTCTTAATTAACTTTAGCTTCAGCTTAACTTACTCTTTGTTTCTTTTTGAAACTAGAACAGTAAAGAGATAAAGAATCAGTTAAACTACGACCGAAGTTAATCGACACGAAATCGGGCTTTATAAAGGGTTAACTAGCGCTTTCTTGATGGCCGATCACGGGATTCAATATTGTGAATGTAGTTTGACGCACAAGATGCCTCGGACTATTAACTATCGCGAAGTACTTAATTAGATTTGTTATATCGAATATAAATTAACTTGTCTGCCTATATCCAAATGAATTTATACTATAACTGAATATATAATTTATACTATAACTGAATATTATTGAAATTATTGTTCAAATTTATACACCATACGCTCGTAGATCGAATTTGAGTTGAATGACTCAATATATAATCATGCAACCCATATACTTATGTATATGTCTATGGTCCTAGGATGACATATATAGTGACAGTAACTACGATATTAAATTTTGAAGAACTATCTAGAAACGATATTACGAGCACTCGACTTTGTAAAATGATTACGGAAAAGGGGAATTTTTCTTCTCTGTAGGCAGTATCTTTCTGTAAGATTCTTTGAACTATCATTTCTTTTACATGGCATATATATATAAAAAAAGAGGAAAAAAACGTTCTAATTGTGCAGCTAACAAACGATTCGGCGAATTGAATAATTCAAGTAATGGAAAGTTATGTGTGATGTATCGTGATCGTTTATTAATAATATTTTGCATATTTTTTGCGAGATTGTTTAATGAGAGCTTGTACATCGCGTAAATGAACAAATTAAAGACGACAGAGCGTTAAAAAAAGAAAACGTTAAAAAAAAAGAACATGAGAAAATCCTTATCGCCATTTCGACCACCTCCATTCTTCTTTCACGTCGAATGAGTCTCCATTCGAAATATTTAAATGCGAACTCACTCTATCCTACTGCCGTATTCTCAGAGACTTTCTACCTTCCATGATCTTTTTTTTTACTAAGATTAACCAGCGATATTATTCTTCAATTTGGATTAAGTTCTTTTTTCCTGCTGTCGCGCGAACTTTTTGAGTTCGTCTAGCATGTCGAGAAAGATGAACCAAAGAAAGGCTTTCTTTAGGCTTTCTCATCATGTGTACGGTTGATTTAAAAAAATTAATGCTTAATTATAACTTTGTAATAAGAAATTAGAAGAAAATTGAAGAATAAATTAAATCTTGTAGAATAAAATATTTAAAAAAATTCACTTTCATTATTTTAAAATAATATGAATAAGCAGATTACTAGTAATAATTAAGTAATTACACAATATTTTATATTTTATAAATAATAATGATATTGTTTAACAAGTATATTGCGCATGAATTTTTTCTTTGCAAAAATGAGTGATTTTTGTTAAAGTAATTTTTTGAGATTAATTTCAGATTAATTTAACTGCTTCAAAAGGTATAATGCTTCAAATTTCAAAGGCATAAATTACAATACAAAATCCTTAAGCATCTATTCAGGGAAAACTTTTGAAGGGTAAATAAAACTCTGTTTTAACTTGGGTGTTGTTCTTTAGCTAAGTTACAATATGTTATACGATTATAGTTAAGTTGTCATTCCATGCTGACCTGTTTACAGAGCTATGAGTGCAACTACTAGGTTAGCCGAACAAGTTGGGAACCTAGTTTGGAGCCTAACTATGAATTACCAGTCCGATCTCGTGCATACATACGCGAAGTAGTGACGTATCTGTTGTTTTCGCAATAAACTGCTTTCTGTGGACAATTATTTAAAATTTTTTCAAATTCCATGAGTGTTTGTAATCGATACATTTGGATGGGAATTTTTCAAGTATTTTACGCTTTCGGAAGGGTATTTGCTATTATTTGTAACAGGAAAAATATTTCTGTTTGCAGTCTAAAGCGCATTTCTTTACTGTTGAAATTATGTTTTTGTATTTATCATTTTAATAATAGATGCGTTCCATTTAACGTCCGCTCGTGGAATCATTTTATCCTTGTTGTTTATCAAATATTAAACAAGGGCAAACAATACTCACGAGTATTGCGAGTGTTAAGTGGAACGCAGCCAATAAGACTTTGTTTTTATAAAGTTAAGCTTATTAAATACTAGTGAAGACTGGAATAACGATTCTTATTAATATGCAAACTTGATAAATTTAATACAGTTTCTCTAAATATATGTACATATTGCAATTTTTATTATATACTTTAATTTGAAAGATTTTTATATATTCAAAATAAAAATTTAAGCATACATATTTAGTAATATAAATAATAAAAATTTTATGTATGAAACTAATACACAGTACTAATACACTAAGTAACGAGAAAACTTTATCGGTTTAAGCTGGATCTTATAATTAAAATTAGTAAAGTAATACTAAAATAATATTTTGATATGAATTTATTTTTATATATCTGGTTCTATAAACTGGATGCCGAAATAATTTTCTTTCTTGAAATGGAATTCTAAACGAAAAGTGGGATGATAAAAAAAATATCACAATACAATCACCAAGAACAAATTAAATTTGATAACTGAAACTTGCAATAAAATAATTAAGTATTGTATAAAAGAAAAAATAAAAATAATATTAAAGATAACGAAAATACAGAAATAGTAATAAGATACATTCTTGAAAAAAAATTACAAAGTATTATGATATCAAAGATTAGGAAAAAAAGTCACATATATCTACAGCTGAATTCACGATGCATACAATGAGAAGTAATATAGCAAATAGCAAGAGAAATATTTTAATATATCGAATATATTCGAGTAACATTTAATCTGTTTTGGCAACATTTTCCATTAGGTAAATCAAATCGTGATAGCCGGTGGCCTCTCGCGCATCTGATCGGACAGGATGCGACAGGATCGACATAGCACTTAGATTTATCGAAGAGCCGGTATAATTGAAAAAGGAGAGTAACAACGATGATTTAATACCTGTCGCTTTTTACCACGTACGACCGTTCATTGCCTCAAATCGACTCGAGGGAGCTTTTTGGGATCGATAGCTCTCTCACCGACTATCCCACGGTTGATTCGTCCGTACCATTGTTTCCGATTTTCGAATCAGAAGAGTGTCACTGTGAGAGCAATAAAGAATTGTTAACCGTCACATAAATAGTATACAATTAAGGCTATTAAGGATACTTTTTGTTGTACAGATTTGCTTTTTGCGCAGTGAAGAGATAATTGGATGGTATTAAAACTGCGAGATAAAGTATAGAAAAAGATTTAAACTAAAAAAGTAGGTACTGCATTTCTTATTGCGTTTTACTTATTATTGTATTAGTAATTTAATGAGCGTTATAACTGTGAAATTTTATTCTGACAGAGACTGCTGTCAGATTTGATAGATCAGTAAATTTACCGTAACAAAAATACAAGTGTCCCTATTTATATTTCCAATCTTGTAATGCAGCAATCTGCCGCATTTATTAGAGATGTTCTTTTTTGTTAGACAGCTGCTCGCCCTGCCATCCAAATTCCTTTTTCCTCCTCTTCCAGACTGCTAGTGCCGATACAGCCCCCACAAGACAGGAAACTCCGGCACGAAGCCGCGCGAATTATCGCACCGACGATAAATGGCGGCGCGTCTTGCTTTTCTTCGAGCGCGCTCGCGCCAGTGTATCTCGTAAGTGATTTACATCGTTCTCCAATTTCGGGTCTTTGCAGTAAGTACACTTAGGGGCGTTATTCTATCTCTCTCTCCCGCCACCTCGCCTACCTCGCCCTCTGTAACCACCCCCTGTTCCACGAGAACGCCGGCGAAGCCGGGTGTGATAAGGCCGTAGAGAGGGCGGAATAGCGTTGTGGATGGAGAACGAGGGACGGGGGATACTCGAGGGTTGTAGGGTGGCGGATCGCTTCTACCGCCGTTGGGTTTCTTGTAAGCCGGTAATCTTCGGTAAGTAACAAAACACGCGGCTGAGCTTAGGGCACGACGCTCTAGGAATTCTCCGAGAAACTCCATGTATATCGGCTCGTCGTAAAGCGTTAGTGCAGCATTTGATGCAATTCGCACACGCGAGATTGCGCGCTTTTCGTGTGTAATAGTTTCGCGTGGCTTTAAAGGTGCAGATTACGTTGTCGCCATTTTCGGTACTTTGTATTTATGTTGCTTTATCTCAGCGTATCTAAATTAAGAACATGTTTAAGTAGCATTCCTTTAGATTTTCTCTTTCTTGTTAGTGTTAATTTTACTTCCCTTTGTAGTACAGTGCAACTTCGTTGCAAATTTCAATTTCTGGTCATTTCTTTTTACTGATTATGCGTTAATATGTTTTCGCGGAATTTGTGTTGTGAAATGTTATTAACGCAGCGTATGACAAGTAATCAAGTATTTCTATATCGGTTTTCTCTCTGTATACGTCTATTTAAATTTTCGTAAATGACTTGGAACTATTCCACGTCATGCAACGAGTAATTAGCAATTGAATATCTTTACTCGGCTTAAAAACGTAGCAGCTGGAATAACAGTTTATTTTGTTTTCTTCTTCACCGCGAGCATTCCATTATTTGAAAATGCAACGTGTACGATGAAGAAATAACTAGAAATAAGAGAAAGAGAGCGCGTAAAACAACGGAATAATCCTTGACTGTCGGTATTAAAACCGGAAATGCATTTATAACCTCCGTGTCACTGCATCCTCTGATTATGCAGACGCAACGGTCGTTGATTCCCACTTTGACAACATACGTTGGACTCAAATGTATTTCGGTATGTTCGGACCTCGGAATTTCTCTTCTCTCTTCATATTTCTGCGCCTTTCAGCGATGATGGCAGAGGCGAGCGTATCACGTGCGTAACGAGATTACGGTGCGCAGAAATTATTAATCTTCTTCATAAAGTGATTATTTTCCAACGAAAGGTATATATTCCTCTTGTATGCCCTGCATTAGGTTGCGTATTGCGTTATATTCGAATTTATGTGGAATGTCGTACTCTTAAATAATGTAGACACAATATATATTTCTATACAAATTTTATACAAAAGATGCACATAATATAAACTACGAGTTAAAATATCGAAACATTACTGTAGTAGGATAAAGTTGGTTAAATCGCACTACCTCGCTTTAAAACTCAATTATTGTACTCGTATTTATATACTTTCTTACGGGTTATTTAACAACTATATGATACTGTAATGCTACTCTGTTATACTCGTGACATGAAGTGCAACAGGAGTGTTATTTACATAGATAAAAAAATCGCGACAGCGCAGCGTTACTATTTTTCAACGTATTTTATTGCAGAAAATATAAGTAAAACAGCCTAAATCTTGATCGTTTGTCGTGATTAGAATATTATTAAAATTAAATTAATAGGATGAAAGTTTGGTTTACATTTTTTTTATAGATAAAATAAATAAAAATTTAAAAAATGTTCTACTTTCTTAAATCGCATGTTATTTAATATTTTTCCATTTCTTATATTTTTATTCCATTCATATTATGTAAAAATGTATATTGTAAATCTACGAAATGTTTATTTTGTTTCACGTAGAAACTCTTTAAATTACTTCTTGAAATTATCATGTGTTTCAGAAATTATGAAAAATATATTCTTAAGTTTTTAACAGCATAATAAAATACAATTCTTTCCTTTTCTTATGTAATTGTTAAATTTTCTGCATTATCATAATATTTTAAATGAGGAATATTGCTATGGTGCGATTTTGGCAACGAATTTCCTCGTTACCAAAATCGCACGTCATACTGAAAAAAATTCTCATTTTTAACGTTATAATAGGGCAAAAAAATTATGAAAAAATTACATAAGTAAGGGAAAAGAGTGGCAGCTTATTTTGTGCTTTAAAAAACTTAGAATATTCTTCATAATTTCTGACCCTTTAAGCAAAAAGTGGTGCGATTTTGGCAGTCTTACCCTGAATGAATGTATGTATAAGATCTTTATATTTCTTCATATTTTATAATATATTTATTATATTTAATAATTTCGTTGCTTTTGACATATTATATATATATAAAATTGCATTTGTAACACGAATGTTTTAAGATTATCCTTTATAGAACAGAAATTTCATCTTTCCTTCGCGTTCTCGTCATTCGATTTTCTTCCTCAACGCCGTCACTACGTTTTTCGACGCGCTTTTACGTTCTCGTAGATGCTTGTAATTAAACTCTAATTGCCGGTATGCTGTTGCGTACGACTGACGAGAGGTTCTAACGAAAAATAAAGAGAGGTATCTCACATTGCGCCACGATGTCGCGTGTCCACGAATGAATACTCTCTAGTCAAGTGGTTGCAGCTGCGCTTTACCAGATAGGATCTAAAAAGGCTATATAAATGATGACGGTGGAAAGTCGGCGTGGCGTTCACGTTGCTGCGGAAGGTTAATTGTCCTTGTCGCGTTCCGGCATTATACGATGTATTTTGATACGACAGTTTAGTTTGAACGTGCGCGAACCAGAAACCAATTGACCTACATGATTGAGAAGGGATCGTAAAAGTGATGCGTATAGTGCACTATCCTGCAGGGAGAATTTTGTTATTGTGGTAAAATTTTCATAGCTCGAGATAGAATTTGTTGCTAGAACAAACAAACTTTGCTGGCTAAATTTACCTTTCGAAACATAAATTTACTGCTGAAGTCAATTATTTGCCACTTTTCGTTGCCGTTATATCTATGCTTCGAACTTATCATTTTTTTTATCATTTGGATTTATCTCGTAACTAATTGATATTAATAGTACCTATAATGAGAAGATGGATGTTTTAAAATGAACTCTTGCTAATTTTTATAATTTTTATTACTTTGCACATTTACACATTTTTTTTAGTATATAATAAAGCCTAACATATGTTTCTAAAATAACATGAAGTTTCATATAATTTACATTACAAATGACATACTATACAGTACTATAAGCTTACAACGTGACGTAGATGCATATATCTGTACATCGAGCTAGATGGTAGATACAGCAGTAAACGCGACGGATTATCCAGGCCATTGCTTAGTAAATCTAGTAGATCCTAGCAAATCGCGCTCGTTTCCTGAATTCACTATGGCACTGGCCGATATTTAAACGGTACGACCGATTTAGTGCCGCGACAGTGGTATCCAGTATAAACACCGAGTCATTTAACGAGCTAGCTCGTTAATCACATACTTGTTAACCACATTGTGTTAGAGGGTCGTCGGCATCTGCCTAGGAAATGCCTGCAGTTCGTACGCGTCCGTCACAAAAATTTCGCTAATCTGTTACCTGGAAATTATTCTATGGTCGGGCCATTAATTATCGTTACTTCCGAGACTTGTATGTTCTCGATCAAATGTGGGGACTACAGAAGGTACTGGAGAAAGAAAAAATAGGAAAAGGACTTGCCTTTAAAATTCGGTAATTGGACAGTTTAATAAAAATTTGATTAATATCACATTTGTGAGAAGTGACGTTATTTCACAAGTGTTTTACAATAACTGAATTTCATTATTAATCGTATCACGTTCTGCAAGGTTTAATGACGAATTAATCGCTATCACTATCGGTATGTATAATAACGACTATCTATAAACGGATTGTCTATAAAGGGGGATAGACGATGATGAAACACAATCCGGACCCATAGAGAACCTGGAATTTACGTTATCAGTATGATCATTACAGACTATACGTATATATTGACCGATAGCGATGCATATTTCTATCCCCTCCACCCTTCGCTCTCTTATCCTTGATGACCATTCCCCGATGTCGTCCTACCTGGGGTGTTTGCATGTTGAAATCAATTGCGTTAGAGATTACCACGTTTGATTCAATTTCGAATTCTGGCTAAGCTTAATTTATTGTCGTTTCGCCCAACGCTTGCACTATTTGACTATGGACTTTGCTTCTCTCATCTAACCATCATAGTTACATGTATGTATTTATGTCTATACACGCACCTATGAATATATGTGAGAACATGGTCGATTGTTTAATCACAGAATACTACTAATCTTTGAACATGCGATAGACAATTATGTACATTTCATCGAATTGTCGATTTCGTGTTGCCGCAAATAGAAGATAAAAATTCCAAGTCAGAGGAGAGAATCACAATAGTAACATTAATGTATTAAAATGATAAAGTTTGCCTCTTTCATAAATTTTTATATAGATTTGAAATTTGAATATACATATACGTACATTAAGAGAAACGAATTTGATATTTGTGACTGTAAAATACAGTTATTTGTACAATAAAATAATTAGTAACTTCATCTTTTTATTGTTATTACTTTTATAACAGTTAGTAATAATTATTACAGCGGTAATAATAATTATATAGTAATAGTCTCATGAGCATCGCAAGAAGGTATAAAAGGATAATGCTTCCCCATTCTCTTTCTAAATTTTGGCAAGGACAAACGAGAAAGTATTTTTACGATGAAAAGTTAAACGTTTATTGCTCAATTCATAGCTCACACATATTATTCATAAGAAAGTTTGCTGAAAATTTTCGAAAGCAAGGCTTTAACATATGTATTTTAATGTTTTATGATAAAGATAAATCTCCTCCTCTAACTGAAATCTTGGGTACGCCCATTATCTGTATTTCTTAATCGCCATATATGTTATAAATATTGAGGATATTTAATTCCATTACAAGTTTGAATTATGTATAGCTATCTGAATTGATATCACCAATTTGACATCTTATTATCATTTAATAACACGGTGCGGAAATAGGTTTTTTACCGCTCATGAAATGTTTGAGTGGCCATTGAATAGGTAATTCACACTGGAATGCAATGATAAGTTATGCGCAGCTACGCCATTAATGCCAATGTTGATGATCAACGGCATCGTTGCCATGTTCATTGCGTCTTCGCGACGAGGATTGCTCATCATACCGTTTCTGCTTTTATTATTCTATTCTTTTATTATTCTATCACTAGGTCTTTCACTTGCAATGCCTTCGCAACTTTTAGCACATCATTCACTTGATTTTTCATCACATTTGTCTTGCCTTGGTACATGAATTGCAGAATCGGCATCATTTCTGAAATTTTGATATCTTTGAGCACGATTGTCTGATGTTCGCACGTAAATCGAGGAATAAAGTTCGAAAGTAGGTCGAGTACGCGGCCAGCACGATCTTATGGCACTTGACCATCACATTGTTATTCAGGACGAGAGTGATATCGGCGAACATCTTGTTGTACAGTAGACTGTTGAAAAAATTCAGTAGTGTCGATTGATGATTATTCCATTGGATACAATCTTTGAGATGAGACAGCCATAGTGTCCAAGATGGTTGTCTATTTGAGTCGAATTTGTAGCATGAGAGACTCACGTTGAAGTGATTTGACCGAGCGACGAAATAGAAACGCGAGCCTCTCTGCATCTACATTGATTTTCTAGGATTTGAGATTCGTGATTTTATCACATTCATTCTGACAAAAACTACTAAAAAGTAAATATTTGAAATATCATAAATCACTTATTTTACACATAACACAAACTTTGCCTAAGGTAAACATGTCTGCAGGTTATCGCCAGTGAGCTTTATAATGTACTGGTACGTGCCTTCCCAACACTAAACTATAGAATACTGTAGTCTGACGGAGACAAAGAAGGCAAGCAATATTGGCCTTTCTGACTTTTTCTACTTATGGTAGTAAACAGCATTAGCTAATCAGCGAACCCCTGACAAAGAAAACAGTACCAACTTTGCATTAGAGTGTTTTTGTTTAAGAACTGAGACACCCCCACTTCTCTTGCAGCCACCTTGTATCCGTGTATTATATCATGATTGTGTATTAAAAGTTCGATATAATGATACGTAAAGATGGGGAGTGTTGTACACCGTTATGTACTAAAATGTGTTATAATAATACGCAACGAGCTTGATTGATTATTTGTTGGCGTTTTGCTGTTAACATCAAAGGAATCAGCTTTGTTTTTGGTTCTCATCAATTTTATCGTGAAAAGCAAGAAATCTGTTATCGAAGTTTGTAGTAAAAATCGAGTCAAAATGATAGGCTTGCTTCATGTTTTTTTTTTCTCATTTTTGTTGACCACATTTGGAGTGCATTTCGATATTCACTGTCAGTGCTGAAACTATACAGTGTACGTTACGTGCGCTACAGATTTTCGGCAGTGAATATTGGAATGCACCCTAGATATATTATTTACATACGGATATATAATCCATGCTTTATGTAGTCTATGTTTTTGGTATTCGTGATCATTTTCTGATTTTCCGTTTACTTATATTAAGTATTTGACATGACATGATTATATTATTTCAATCTTTTATAACTTTGTCACTCTTACTATTATGATAGTGAATCTGTAAATTGAAGCAAATTATTTTTATCTTTAATATAGTGAAGATATATAAGATAAGTTGGTATAATGCAGTTACATCTCATATAAATGCAAACTATTATAGCTATGAAATATACATATTAAAGAAACACGCGTCATCTGAAGTGCATCGTAGTTTTGTATACACATTTGGAAAAATTATATTGAATTTTTGTGTACTTGAAATTATATTAAACTTTTGTGTACTTATCCTTATCGCTCACGTCTTGATAACGTTGTCATCGGATCCGCATGCAATGCTTCGTCTCAGAAGCGGTTGTAATGAAAAAATTCACGGTTTCATGGACAAAAGATATGATCCCATAATGTGCATGTAATATCGCTTCTGAGACAAAGCATCGTAGATCCAAGTTATGCGCATTCAGCGATCTATTGTAGTCAAAACGCGAGTGGCAAGGAGGGGATAATCTAGCTGAAAGTTGTATCTGATGTTGACCATTAGTCTGGACTATACAAATATGTGAGTTGGGATCATAAATATAGATGTGAGATACAGATATTTTACGATCCGTGCTCGAACGAAAGCTAGTTCTGATAAAATTGTGTTTTATATTTTTGCTTGAAATTTTCAACCTGTTTTAATGTAATTTATGGCTCGCCGGATAAAACTTAATTATGCGATTATAACCGGTAATCAAATATTTGATCACTGCATTTATTTCCCGTATTACGTAATATTACGCTTCACTTGCTTTAAGGCACAATATTAATTTTCTGTTATAAAAAGTATGTATAATATTATTTTCATTTATTTGAAATTTAAAATATTGAAAATAATTTATTAAAATTATTTAGCTATATTTGATATTCAATTCATAAAATTTTACTTTCACGTGTTTATTATATTTGTTGATTTGATAAATCCAATTTTATCTCTTGTTTTTTAACATATAATACAATGAATTGAAATATTTAAAAGATACCATGGGTCATATACCTTACTAATACGACAATAACGAACGCTTAATTAAGTATTAAATCAAAGCATCTTGCGTTTTCTGAAAATAAGGTGTGCATCTGTGATATACGCGACAAGGTGTGACTATACGTGCGTCGCTCCATTTAGCACCGATGGAAACCGGAAGTTCTTCCTGCATAGCGCTGAAATTGCGCGGGTCGAGGGTTGACGCGGAGTCCTAGCAATTAACACGAACGTTTAATTAAGCGTCCCCCTGGCTAGATGCACGTAGACGCTGTTATTCTCACATACCTGAAGCTGAGATATATCGTTACTACTAACAATTACTCCAACACGTTGCATGGATAGAAGATTGTCTTTGAGACGTTTGAATTAATAGAGCAGCTCAATTAATTTTTGTTATTTGCCCTTTTCTTAATTAGAGATTATAAATTAAACTCTTTATTAGTTTTTGAAAGTCACAGTGATATAAAACTTTTTGATTTATATACAAACGTATCAATTATATTTAATGTGGATATATTAAATAGATGAGATTGATTAACAGAGATAGTAATATGCAACAACAAATTAAATTTTTAATTGGATAATTTGTACGAAACTTTATACGAAAAATTAATTAAAATTAATTTTTAATATAGTATTGCTTTATTCACACACGCGCGCGCGCGCACACACACACACACACACACACACACATTAAAAACTTGTTTAATGGAAACAAGATAAATTGTTATAAAGTGTTCTTATAAAGATCATTAGTATTTATTTTTTTAGATTATGATTGTGCAATTGAAGCGAAGTTCTATCATATTTTTTGTTATTCCATAAACAAGTGATAAATTACGATGAAAAAAATAAAAGAGAAAGACAGTTCAATATAAATTTCTACCTTTTGATTCGCCTTTCCAACCTTTTTCGCAAACTGAGATAAATCCACAGGTCATAAATATAGAAGTGAGAGCCGCTGTAGCGTTGTTCAAAGTTACATATTGTTTCATAAGAACGGGATGAGGTTGAGGAGGCGGTGATAAAGGGGAAAGTTGAAGCAGGAAGGTAACGTTCTTCATGGCGTGCCGTGACTACCGAGTATCGTTTTCCCAACCTAAACAGCAATGAGCGAGCAGTAAGGAGTATTTTATAGCAACCACTTGGGGTATTTCTGTCTTAGATATTTGTGAGAGAGAAAAAAATCGTTATGGAATAAAATTGAGTTTTTTTTTTAAACAGAATAATAAATAATCTTTTATGCTGTATGATATCTCTTCGTGACATCTCTTACGAGGAGATGGCACGAACTTCATGCCATCTCCCTTGTTAGATGTAATTGTTGAAAAAGTATTTTATGAGCTATATATAATCCTATTAAATTTGTAACGTAATGGATTTTTGATGTTTGGTTCAGCAGTTAGAATTGAGATCGTGCTAGTCGCGATTGCAGTTTTGGAATTGCGTGTTTGCGCAGTCATGTAGTTATTATATGGATGTACATCAATCGTACGTACACCGTTTAGAGCGTATTCGCTGGGGTAGATTCAACTTTCAGTCTTTCTCAATAATCGTTAATCGCCACTCAAATAAAGATTCGATCGCAACGCTATTCGGATTCAAAGCTTTTCAAGTTAGCTTTTCCTGTGATGTGACCCTTTTATCGTTAATTGCATATTGTTTTCCGTAAACAAAAATAGTCGAAACGATCGTACTATCGTACTGTTTTATCAGCCGTGCAATTAAAGTTAAACAACTATAACGAGCTTGGTAGGGCGAGCGTTAGGTTCATTCGCGAGTCACGAGGAATATTTTGCTGCGCAGAAAAAGAGTTGATAAACGCAGGTCGGAAAAGAAAGAGCAAAACTGATATCACCACAGAGAGACCGCGAGAGTTTATAAGTTTTAATTGGTGGAGAGGCAAACGGCAATTGGAGATCCTGTTCTCTCTTTTCTACGTTTACAGCCGCTCTTCAACTTTGTCACCTTTTAGATTCTCATCCCTGTTTATCCGCCGCTGCGATAATAATAATACTTACTTATTGTTTTCGAAATTAACTCTAGGCTTCTTGCAACTATAGCAAGTAATCGTAGAAGGGACGATAGGGTGAGAATTCTCTGCATTCACTTCAATTAACCAGTAATGGATTAACGGATTATCTCCTTCTCAGTTTACCTCGACGTAACTATCATCCACAGAGCCACCGGCAATGTCAGCGTTTAAGGTGGCGTACTAAAGTTCCCGTCCCGTACCTTCAAGAATTGTATTTTTTATCATGAGTGTTTCAGCGATCGACATATGATAACGGGTTTTTGTTCGTTTGTATCGATATTCTTGAAAGAACGTGGATAGAATAAGTACAATCAAAGCTGTAACATAATACCGAAAATGAATGCAGAAAGTATGAAAGAATTATATATCAAGTAATACATATATCAAAAGTATGAATTACATAATGTTTTACAAAAAAGCTGTGTTGTAGTTGTAAATGGATTTTGTAAAAAGAACTGCACCAATGTTTAGACGTTTGATAAAAACTGATCGTAATAAAACTTCAAACTTTCGATATAAAAATTGAATGAAATATTTTATCACTATATCAAAGACAATATAATTATGAATTCGAAATTAATAATGTGTATTCTCTGACTTAAATATTTATGTATCTGTGTGACAATCTCTTCTAGTCACATACTTGTATAGATATTTCGTTCGGAGTCCATCGACTATTCCATGCAGTTGATATGTCAAAGTCCCGTCGAAGATCCGATATCAAGTAGGAGGGAAATCGTGGTAGTACTTTGTTCGATTAAAGCGAGATACGCTTTGTCAGTGTTGTTCATTTACGAGATCGATACAAGTGAGTACGATTTCATTCTATTGGTAATAGAGTCGTTTAGTCACAGCTATTTTGTGACAAGAAGCGAATCATAAGTCTGACAATGAGATAAAATCATGGTATTTTGTAAAATTTTTTTTTTTCAAACTCAAAGACTTTTGTAATATTTTTAATTTTGTAATATTTTTAATTGTATTCAATTAATTAAGTTAAATTTACTTTATACTTACAATTAGCATATTAATATTTCAAGATATCATCAGGTTATATAAATATATAGTCTGTACATTTATTATCATTAAGAGGTAATGTTTTATTCGTTTTTCTTACAATATTTACTTACGTACTCGACTTATTTGTCTTCATGAAAGTTCTTTAACGTCGTATAATCATTAAGAATCGCGATGCGTAGAAAAGGGTTGGTTGGATAATGAACGTGCGATAGATGCATAAGTATTGTGGCGGAGCTTCGGGGTTATTCCGCTCAAGTATTCCAGAAGTGTTCTGCTCGTAAAATCCAATTCTTTCGCTTTTATATCCGCGAAACACAGGCGTGCCGCAGTGACTGTGTTTGTACGATGGCAAGAAACAGGCTCGTAGAATGAGCGGTTTCAGAAGCTAAAGCTTCTCGTAGGCCGATAGCTGCGGTTGTACCGACAAAAACGGCAACCTCGAACTTCGGACGTGAAAGAGTTTCCTAAATTCGTGAAACGCGTGACGGCATGTTACGCGCGGTGGTACTTGTGACAGGGTACTTTGTTTGGGTTACTAGGTGTACAACAACGATGAAACTCTCGTATCCATTTATTGATTTTCTATACATACTTCGCAATTTTCTTCGCAATTTTGCTCTGAAACTGGAACAACTGTGCGATGACTTTTAATGATATAAAAATTTCATGTATAAAATTTTCTGTTTTCTTAATATAGATATTAATTAAAAACAAAATGGAGAACATTTTTCAATAATTATATTATTATAAATTTGCGGCATATACATATATATTCTAGACATTATTTGGAGTAATGGTGTTATTATTTCAATTTTGTCAGTAAAAAGAGTGCAAATTTTTGGGTAGAGTTGGGTAGTGCAATGTGATTTGCAAAGATTGAGTATTCTTTGGACAATTTTTAAAATAACATCCCCCCCCCCCCCGTT
>NW_017304543.1:1101799-1108649 GCF_001594115.1 Trachymyrmex septentrionalis
ATGTGGATGAAGACCATATAGAGGGTGCAGATCAGCTTTCACGATTCCCGTGTGTAATGTGCATCGTGTGTCAGGATCAGTCTGTCCATAAGGCATTCTAGATATCTCGGCGTATCGGGATTGCGTATCTGAATGAAGGATTGACCAGGATCAATGGGGATACCGAATGTCGAATCAGGAATAGGAGTTGTCTTACCTTTCGTGAAATGAGACTGTATCCGTGTAGCTTTGGATGTGTGCATACCGATACATTTATAGGGATTAAAGACTTTTTCAAGTGGTTTGAATTTATTATTAGAATACAGAGATCAAATAAATAAATACGTAGCTTTCTGCCATGAAATAATTCTGTGATCTTTATTACGTTATACATATCTTGGGATACAGTAATTATTTAAAAATTTGTTGCATTGTTTTGTTTTTTGTTATTGTAAGACTTATTTTTTTGACATTGAGATAAACTGACTATTCATCCCCTTCAAAAAAAGAAAGAAGAAAACATTGAGCGTGACGCGTCCGAAGTGAAGAATAATGTAATTATTTGACTACTGACAGTCGTGTCACTCCACATTTCGCGCTTCGCGTGGAGTTCAGAGTTGTCTGAAGTCCTGTCACCGTAATCTTATTTGCCTACGGAATCTCCTCTCAAAAAGGACTCGCGTCGACTCCGCCGTGATCGTGATTTTATCGCGAAAGTCGATTTCATCAATTGTGGAACAAGAGTATGCTTTCATTTTGTTAGGTGAGTAAGAGATATCAAAGGACCTTCGGGGTAAGGTGCACTATTACAAGAGGTGAGTATGAAGGGAAGTGGCGATACAAAAAAGAGGGGGAAAGTTAAAAAGGTTTTCGATAGATTGTAAAGAGTACTCGATATAAAAGACGAAGGTAGATAAGGCAGGTAAGGAGAAAACGAATTTTGTACGGGAAAAAGTCGAGCATTACTTCCACGACATTGCGCTAAAGATCTCTTTTTCTGTGGCATATACTCAAAGGGGAACGTATGACATTACAGATACTACGTATTTGCTCTTCGGTTGGTTACTGTACGTGCAATTTCGAATATTGTCGAATACGTGTCACTACATTATGAATAATGTTTCTCTTGGTTGGGGGTTGTTACAACAGTTTCGAGCAGATGCGCTCGTGCTTTTGTATTTACACCTATTTTCATCAGCTATAAAATAATCAAACCGCTGCGCTTGATAACGGTTTGATTCTTTTATTGCTGATGAGAATAAGTGTAACGTTATATCTAGTCACATGAATATTTTCATTTATATCCGCATTATGAGAATTAATTACAAAGTCTAATTGAAAAATTGAATTAAATTGATTATATGTATATGTGTGCTGATAAAAAATTCGATTTTATTCGTACATGAATTTATTCTCTATTATGTTATAGATAAAGCATATTAGCTTCCAACAATAGGATTTCAACGAGAATTCGCAACAATAGGTACATCGTATTATTTATATATATATATTGTGTACGTACATGTATGTTTCTACACATACATATATACACGCGCGCGCGCGCGCGAACGTACACATCTTATCTCGATATTTTATCTATATCTATATATTTTTACGAGGAACTATAGAGATTTTCGAGAACTCTTTCGATGACCGTTGAGTCGAGTAGATTAGTAGATATTGAAGAACTGGATCTTACGTAACAATAATAGAAAGGGAGGACAGTTTTCGTGTAGTTTTAATCATAAGGATAAGAGTTAAGCTGAGAATGAAAATTAAAAAATTAAGAAGCTTTCGTAATTTGTACGGGTGCTCGCTTAGGTTGTAATATCCGTAAGAGCGTTACGGTTTCCTGTACGTCAATATTCGGGATGAGAATAAAAAAACACACTGTAAAATAAAAGAGAGAGCCCAAGAGATGTTATTCACAGGCGATAGGTCGAAGGTCCTGCCGGGATCTTCGTCGAACGAAGCTGCTGCGGTATTTCTCGGTTTTTCGTTTTTGCTCCATTTTTGTTTCATTCACTATATTTTCTCGTCCTCTTGCGCCTGTGCTCATTACTGATCTTATTATTGTTTACTCAGAGCACATGCTATGACAAGCTCGACATGCTTGACAAACGGTACTGCACGAAACTTTGAGTTTGATAAATGGTTCTACACATCTTGGATTAAGAAATTTTGGAGAATGATGTACGAAGAAATGCAACGAGTTCTATTTGACATCTTGCAGTTAAACGAGATACTTCCGCATTTGTTGTCGATATGTACATAAATAATTACTGATATAGTGGCAACAAAAAATAGATAATATGAACGTGTATATTAAACTTGGAATATTAGTAATGAGATGCAGATTGCTACGTGTACTTTGTAACAAGGTTCGACATTCATGTAGTAAATGCAGCAAAATCATGTACATGTTATGTTATAACTTAATTCTCTCGTGCGTCATCTATTAGAATATTGCACAATTGATAGAGACGGCCAAGCCGAGAGATTTTTCTGTCTAAATTCATCTATGATATCTCTTTCTCTGTCGGAAGTGTTCTTTACTTGAGCCCATTTTTTTGCTTCCTCCGAGTCATTTTATTCCCACTTTTTATTTCCGAAGAAGCTAAGAGGTGGCGATAAGGTCAAGTATAAAAGTTCTCGCCAATGAAAAAAAAGAACCCCGTGGAAAAGTGTTCTTGCGCTCTGAGGCAGGTCATAACTTGGACCATTCGATGCTCCGCACTTTCTCGATACCGCTAAGGAAACTACTAAAGGGTTCGATGCGGCCGAGTGATCTTGTGATTTAAGGCAAACGATATCGTTAGCCCGTGATTTTCGACCCAAATGTTCTGAGCGTATCGACGTAATGACTCCATGCATTTGCACGATTATATGACGATTATATATCTAAATAAACTGTTTTGTAAATATAAATATTTAGAATAAAAATACATTATAAGTGCGTTTGTATCTTAGTGGATTAAATGCATTAAATGTATTAAAAATAGTTGTTGTAACACCTGACGACATTAATCTTAATTATTCACTTCGTAGACAGCAAACATATGTGGAAAATATTTTTCTTACTTGGAACACGTGATATATCTTTCTCAATTTCTTTACGAGCGCATCCTCGTCTTCGCCTCGGTTTTGTCGCGGGCATTCATCTCGTCCGCAGGAAGCAATTCGTAGTTTTCCAATCAGAGAACGAGAAAGGCGGGCTCATTTTCCGGACGGTACGCGACTTGCATTATATTCCGAAACCGGAAACGCTCGAACAGGAAGGACTGTGCCACGAAGCAGAATGCGAGAGTCTGCACGTTTTCTCTCCTTCGTTGCCCACGGGAGCGCTACTTGAGATATTGTCTCTATTGTCCCTTTAATCGGAAAAATCAGAGTTTTCCGAACCACTACGAATTGTACGTGATCTTACGAGACGTTTATTTCCAAAATTTATCGTAGCAAATGGCCACTCAAATTTTAACATTTTGTATTTCGAATATTTGAATAAACCCGATACCGCGGTGTTCTTCGAATTATGCTATATGCATAATTGTCATATGCATAATTTGATTTTGCACGTATTGCTCTTTTATAATTTAATATTATAATTGGTTTTAGCATTCCCATTTTATATTTTATATTGGAGTTGTATACATATAAAAATTGTATTATTTTTAATTACAATATTATTGCTTAAATTGTCTTAAAATAGATTAGTAGTAATTAATTAAAATTAAATAGTTTAAGTAATTAAATAATTGTCACGAAAAACGTTTATTTACGACGAAATTACTTTTTTCTATATCAGCAAGAATATTAATAAAACTGGAGAGCGTGGAAAAATATGAGAAAATTTTCGCACGTATTCCGGGTAGTCTATCGTAGTGAGTCGGCAGACAGCTTGCATTTTTTATTGGCTAGGTAGCAATTAAGCCGCTTAAATCGCCGTGTCGGCGCTAATTTATGTCCTCGCTAGAAAGATCAGCGCGTAACTCGTGATTAATTGCAACTTTTACCAGAGCATCCCTTTCGTCAGAGTGCGGGGTCAAATTGGAGTAGGATTTTCTTGTCGATTAACGTGACGTGCATGTTCGGATTTCGCAAACATAATCACCGTCGTTACCAGTGTAACCCGATTAGCTAGCAGATTTTTTAAAATAAATTTTTGCGCTGATTAAAAAATGTATTTTGTAAAAAAACATATCTTTTTTTTTTGAGTAGTTTCATTTAGTTGATACTTTACCTTCACAATGTACCATGTTCATGACAGACGTTAATTTTGATTTATTTTGCGTAGTATAAATGATATAATAAGCAAGCAGAAATTCTAATAGTTGTGATTTTTTGTAACCGTTGTATGTAATATGCGGTGATTATAATTCTTTGGAAAGATAGCAAGATTAATGCATATTATGCAAGATGTATATGAAATAGTTAAAAGCAAATCATTAATGTAATTTATTGGCTAATTTAAAAGTAGCTAAATGGCCAATTTGCCAAGTTAAGTGATCTATTTTTTGCTTGCTCGTAGATAGTACAGCGCGATGGTTTGATCGTCGGAATTAATTTGCATGATAACGAGTAGCATGGCTAAGAAATTCGTGCACAGACCGAAAATGCTGAAACCTATCGTAGCGCTATTAGATGTTTAAGTAATTTGATCCTCCAGACAATAGTGCTGGAATTGTGTTTTGACTAAGTCAATTAATTTAAATTCTATATTTTTTTATAATAGAATATATTAATATAATAGAATTTATTAATGTCTTTGTAACATAAATTAATTTGGATTAAAAAGAGATAAGATATACTCATTGGTTGACAAAGTTATGTAAATTTATCGCTACAGTTTTATATGTATTTGTAAAATTGATTGTCATTTATTCAATTTGCGGAAAATTAAATTGTTCCTCTTACACGAATATGGAAAAACGAATGTTATTTTAAAAGCGCGTAAAATGTAAATCATTATTTACGAGAGCTATACAATACCGTTATCGCTGATAACCGAAACGTATAATTCATCATCCTTTTAAAGATTCCGCTTCGATTTCCTGATTTACACTCCTGCAAAAACATTCATTAAAAATCGTCTGGATCTATCTAGAAGCATCAGTAAAATTATTAAAAGCGAGCTTAAAATGTGCGCAGAGAATAAAGAAAATGCAAATAAAAAGTATAATAACTTGTTTCAAACGACTGCATTGTGCACAACCTCGATATATAGTACATTCTTCGTTCCATGTGTGTTGCAGGGGGTGGAAAAAGTTTCAAAAATAAAAAAAAAAGCATTCATGTTACGCGTGCTCGTTATCGTCCAACCCTTTCTCGCTGTCTACATGCATGCACGATGGTCAGTAAAAAAGCTGCGCATAGTCGATATTTTGCAGAACATGCATGCGTACTATAGTTGCTTGATAATAGTAGATGTTTCTTAGTGTGCAGACTGAGATTTTAAGATTAGTAATTTATTTAAAAGATTTTTTATACTCTAACATTACAGTATAATCTGCGAATGATAACGCATGGCACATGGACGATTCTAATTGACAAATAGTTTATATAAATTGCTATAAATAATATCTCATATAAATAAATAATACGTTTTATACGCTTTATATTGTTATTGCTTTTCTATTCTTTATTGATATATGTAATATGAATCTTTAATTATTTAAATATAAAACAGGGCACATATAAATTTAATTTATAAAAATAAAACGCGTTGAAACGATAATAATACATGTATTTTATATAGATAAACTAATATATGTTGTATACATAAAAGCTCTAGTAAAATATTTTGTTCCATATAAGAAATAAGTCAAGCTTCGACTTTTCTTTTATATGATTCTTATAATTATATATTGTAGTAGGTATAAATAAAACAGAGAAAAATTGTATATGAAATATACATGTATATGTTTTTTATTATATGTAATACAATTTGCATTTTATTTGTATATAACTAAGCTTACATAAAAGAAAAGTCGAAGCCTGACTTTTTTCCATAAACCAAGTTTTGTTATCTATACATTTTTATTCAAACAAACGAGGTGGAAGTCGATTTCGCTGACTGAGTTGTATCGATCGATAGGTGACAAAAGAAAATAATAATGGTTTGTCTTTATCATCACCGAACAATGGGAGGAAGGCATCAATGTTTGAAGTTAAAATGACAGTATAGAAAAATAACCGGAAATATGATCATTAGCGCGAGTATAGAGAAATTGAGAGAAAGTTGTGAGTAAGTGAATGCGTAACAATGCATCATTTGCAATTTTTACATATTTTACCTGATGGTAAACTAGAATATTAATTATTGTGACATTTTTCTATTTTTTCTGATGACAATCTGATTAAAATCGCTCAATATCCGCTTTCGTTTACCTGACGGGCGATGAGCTCGAAATTGTAGAAATTGGTTCGTCAATATCTGAGACGCCTCGATTCGAACCGAGGATGGTACTCAGCTTCAGCAATGGCGTCAAAGTGGATTTCATGGTGAGGTCGACGGAGGATGGACGGCGCTCAATACAGAAGAGGATAGGTGCTGCTAGCAATGAAGAGCTGAACTCCGTCGAGCGTCATTACCTGCCATCACTTCATTGATTCAAGATGAAGTTTTAGCATAGTTGAGCTCAAGTAGTCTGACCTATGTTACTATGTTACCGTTTTCCTGTCTGAATTCATAGCGAAAATAAGCTATATTGCAATATGTTGTACCATTCATTAATGCAAATATATGAAAAACAACAAGTTTTTATAAGAAAATTGTAATTTTAATAATATATTATTACGTATTTGTAAGTTAATGTAATTTTAATAATAATATTATTACGTATTTAATAAGTTAATGTAATTTCTTCTTTCT
>NW_017304543.1:1108749-1109715 GCF_001594115.1 Trachymyrmex septentrionalis
TTATATTTGTATATATAATTTTATTTGATAATCTAAATTTATTTTTGACGATGTACATTATTATATTCTTGCACAAGAATGAATATGTTTTAAAATGAAAAAAATTTTTTTCTCTAATCTGGATTTTAATAATACGTATAATTCTGAGTAATGCGAACATTTAAATTGAGATTAAACCTAAAATGGACAGACGTTGCTATATTTCTAAATTGCATTCGTTATTTGCCATTAGTTTCCTACGTATCGTCGACATCTGCGTTATTAAGCAAAATATTAAGTTTTTATAGCGCACTAAGGGCTGCTATTACATCTGGTGAAGAAATTAGAAATGAAATATAGCTTTAGTAGGGAGCAGTATTAATTAGGTACCGGAATTGTTTTAATTTACTGATTCGTGAATCTATTATCTTACAATTAGTCTCTCTTTTACATTTTATAATACGTATTTATTTATTTAAAATTATAGCTTTAAATTGTATCAATTGTTATTAATGAATTGCGTGTATAATAATTCAGATATTTTATTATAGCTCAAAGAGAAATTAATTATAGGGATTAATTCTTTGCAAAATTTGCGCTGCTGTCTTTCGCGGATAATGCGTCATATTATATTTAAATTATTGTTCTATTACCATCCTAATAACTTCCAACTAGCGATATGCTTTGTATAACTGAATCATTATTATATGGAAAAGGATAATAGAATTTCCTAATGGTGCGCACTCATGCGATTACATCAAAATCGAAACGATTGCTCGTCCAATAGGAACATTTCAATATATATTATATTCATGAGTTACAAAATACAATAGAGTGGGCAGCGTCATTGACGAATGCACAGCAACACTTGTATTATTCGTACCGGCGTAAATAACATTTACACTTCTAGGATCAAGTTGAAATTGTATGTATATTCTGTAATTGTATCTATAATCATAGGCCAAATCATCTCTACTTTACATTTAA
>NW_017304543.1:1109815-1117297 GCF_001594115.1 Trachymyrmex septentrionalis
CACCTATGTCTTTTGCATTGTAAATAATGAATAAGATTAATGTGTTATATATGTACTTAAGTGAAAAAAGAGAAAGCAATAACAACATCAACCATACATGAGAGAGTGCTATAAATAACGAGTTCGCAAACAAACCGCTCAAAGTCGTTCATGTGCTATATGTTATCGTCTGCTGACCACTTAATCGAACCAATACATACATATATATATATATATTTTCACATGTCCCACCATTGCGGCAGCGGAAGTTTTCCCCGAAGAAACTTGCCCAATAAATAATTCCTTGTTAAGCCGTCCTCGACTTGGCCCAATGGTGAGTAAAAGACATGGGGAGAAAAAGGACGATTGTATCGATGTGTGCGAGTGGATAAAGAGACTGTAGACGCGGATATCGTGGGGTAGTACCTATTGGCGAAGGAGAAGCGAGACAGCGAGGTACGAGCAACAACGAGGTAGACGATAATAAATAGAACGATGGATTCAGCTTGCGATTCGGCGAGTTTCCGCGGCACTTTTATATAAATAACGCAGACGAAGAGGCAGTAGCAGCGGCTCGTAAAACTGAATTATGTCCCACCTACTCCGGCGGTACCCCTGTCACGCCGCTCTCGCCTATCCGCCGCGCGGTTTTCCAGCGCGATTCACCGCCGGTCGTTCGCCACGTGTGCACGCGATCGTACGTGGTTCGTGTACGGTACATTTGTGTGACCGAGAGAAACGAGCGGAGGTACATTCGAAGTACGATCGTGATTGACCGGCCGAGAACAACTTTATCCATGCGGCGAATTTTCTCCAGGGTGATTTTTAAATCTCTTTCGACGCAGGCGCGTGCCTAGATCATCTATACAATGCCAATTGGAATTTATCGATTTCACCTTTGCCTGCTAAGCTTTGTTAGCAGGTGATTCGTGTTTCGCGGCGAATACGAATTGGAGAGATATTTCAGATCCCTATTGTTATGATACGATAGTTTACAATATTTTGATACAGGGTGGCGCATAAAATGTCCATATTTAATTATCCAATTTTCTTTAGTAATCAATTCGTATTGAATTCTGCGCGAATTTTATTAAAAACAAATATTTGTGTCATATATAAACAAATGGTATTTCGCGCGCCACCCTGTATATATTTATTAAATTTATTATATCTTTTATGTTTATATTTTTATACAAATTTATATATAAATATATATAAGTTTTTAAAATTCGCCTGTTTTTCTAGGATTTTTAGCACAAACTTAAAAAGAATGTGTAAACTATTACTATATATAAGATCTAACAATAAGTAATTATTCTACAAAAGATGTTTGCGAAAATAACCAATGAAAATTTGGAACTTGTCTAATTGGCAGTTTTACTATTTCACGTACAGCACATCAACCTTATCTCGTTTCTTTAATTAGTTTCTGTGTTTCTGCAAGATCAATGTTTTATTTCTTCAAATTAACTACTACAATGTAAACATAAGATTCGTTTGCAGTAAAGAAAGGGAAACGATCGTAAATTTCACAACTATTTGGGTTAAGACTCAAATTTGCATTGCGCTAATTAACTCAACTATTTGTTATTGGCAAACGTTTCGTCTAGGTGTTTTTATTAAAGATTAGACAATAATCTCTAAGTATGTACTATAATCTATGATCTATATGAATTGAAACTTTCTTGAAAGCGCAAGTTCTAATTTTATAATGATAACTGATAGCTTTCAGCAACCTAGAATAAATGACAGTAGCTGAAATGAGAAAGAGAGAGAGAGAGAGAGAGAGAGAGAGTGTGTATGTGTAGAATAACGCCATTTATTATTTAGCAGTTTACCGTCACTGGTATAATCATATCTTTTATCTTTTTAATATCATGTATTTCTTATTTGTTCTGGTTTCTTATACGCCAATAAGATATACGCGATAATTCAGCTTATTACCATGATTTATTGCTTGAAACATATTGGTATAATTTTAGTAATTTAATCTTTTTTGGTTCTTTTTTATTTGCAAACGTTAATGAGGATGGAAAATAAGATTAAAAAACAATGTTATATTGTTTACAAATAAAGAGAAAGGAAATTATCAGTTAAGTGAACTCTAAAAATAGAAGAAGGGAACGGATGAACTGCTTGATTGCAGAGCACAAAAAATGAGTTACCTACTGTAGTACTTACTGTAATACTACGTTTTCTAAAATACCAAAAAGTGTCTGCATCATCAGTACAAAGTATACTCATAGACAAGAAAGGAAAAAGTAAATATTGCATCACATGTAATCGCGGTCTTAAAAAGTACTTATATTCTATTTCTAAAAAAAATTGAAATAACCGTACATACAAACATATATAAAAAAATGCATTTTAATTCACTAGTATATTTTACCTTAAATGGTCGATATAGTTAGAAGTTTGTTTTAACTATCATTCTAAGATATGAAATTGTTGTTAGTCGAATAAATAATATAGTTATTACCATATATGTGAATGTATTGATTATTGACATAATCAATACATTCGAATATTATACATTTATTTGTCTTCTCTTTTGCAAGATTTATAGCTTGGTAATTGTTGAAATAAATTATATCAACTTTTTACATTTCACAGTTGAAATGAAAATTTACGAATTCCGCGCTTTAATTAAATTTTTTTAGTAATGTAGGATTGTGTGTATCTTTGGATAAGTCACAAAAGAATATCCGGAATATAGAGCATAAAGGAAACGTTTGCTGATATTCGTGTGTTGGATAAGAAAGAAATTCTTTGTAGAGGTTGCTAGTTGTCGTAAAAGTGCAGTGTAGGTGAACATTCCATACGATTTCTCTCTTTGGTACAGTTTTGTCTGCATAGTAAAATTCACTTACTAAAATGTCCGATGGCTTGCATGAGAAAAACTTTGCGAAGTAGCCGATGAATAATGGATCCTCTATTTTGACGATAAGGTCTGATGAAGCTTTTGAAAATAGTTCTCGTCGCTGATTTCTCTTTGCCTATTCTTCATTCGAATATGCTATGCTATGAGAGAATATTTTCATAGTAACGCATAAAAAAATTTTCTTATTGCATTATAAGTTTAGTGTGACATTTTCTCCTCTCACAGAAAATATGATGTAAACATTATACCGTAATTTTTGTATTTTTACATAGTATAATAACTTAAATTTTAAATTACTTGAAAGTTAACAACAAGTGAAAATTTTATATCCAAAATCGGACGAATTATTTATAATTTGATGTCTTTATTTTTTAATTTATATATTAATAAAGGTTGAGATTTATGGTTTTTCCTACGATAAAAACAATTTATAATTGAAAATTATTATTTTTAAAAAAGCTGTGTTTGAATGATAGCGACACACACACACACACACACACACACACACACACACACACACACATTTAAAATTAAAATGATTCCAAGATATTATTTATTTTTTAAATGTTTAGAAATAAAGATGTCGTGAAGAAGGATTTTTACAATACGGTTTTTTAAGTTGTATATTATGTTATCCAAAAATTTATATTTTTAACTTATTTTTACAAATAAAATATAAACTCTTAGTTTGTACAAATTATCAAAGTAAATGATTGACGGCACAATTGTATGCTAAAGTCAACTCTATTTTTCGACCGTCACCGTGGTGTCCTACTTTAAAGTTTTATTTACTATTAATGTAAACTTTGGTTTGATTACATCAAAAATATCAATTTTTTTCATTAATGCTGCTTTATCACACATAGAATCATGATAAATATTGACAAGATTGAACTTATTCAGTAAATTAAAAAATAACACACAGTTAAATTGTATTTTTAATTGTAAGAAAAATTATATCTTTCACATCCTTGTTAATATACAATATATACAAATAAAAAATAAATATTAAATCGTAAATAGTTTGTACAATTTTGGTTGTTGTTAAAATTTTCTAGTAATTGTAAGTTTAATTCGTTATAATGTGTAAAAATATCAAAATTAGTATTTTTAAGGATATAAATAGTATTTAATTTTATTTTTATGAAGAGATAAAGAGTCGTGTAATGTACTTGCAACATCAATACCGAGTAATACATTATGTTTTGGTATTATCGTCTTAACAAACGACCGTTTTAATTCGACATAGCAATGTGTGAAATTCTCAGGAATTATCTCGATCCCTTACTGCGCAGCGACAAGCAGCAAGCGGAATCGTTTCCGTGTGCATGCTCATCAGTCTACCGAGGACAACGTGTTGAGGCATATAGGAAAGCGAGGAAACTTCGCTACAGCGAATTTCCATTTAGAGAGATTTTGCGATACCCGCAGAAGCCGGTGTAAGTCTTCGCGGATTGGCGCAAGATAAGGACAACTTCTAGCACTTTCTTCTGCTGTAAATTGGAAATAAGTAGGTACAGATTGTGTGATAATCCGACTCTCCAGCCGACTTAAACCATTCCTTGTTCCTTTGTGAACGAGACGATGCTTTGCAAGGACATAATGACTATTAGCTTCTGGCTATTAATTTCATAGTAAAACGTGGTTTTATTGTTTTCAGTAAAATTAGTAAAATAAGTGTAAGGATATCGATCTAAAGAATTTTCGCAAAATGTTTGATTTAAGCCTGAAGAAAGATAAATGTATTCTAATCTATTGAAAAAAGCAAAAAGAAATTGTGGAGATAAAAATACATCATCAGATCTGAAAACTCATATTATGCATATTAAGATTAATGAAGTATCCGAGATATGCATATATAATATGCATGTGTAATTAGATTACGATAATACTTTATGAACCAATTTTACTTCTGAATCCACTTAACATAAATGTGTTTTAATCATCTGACAGATAACTATACTTTATGTAAATGTATTGCATTATACAAATCTGGGAGTAATTTTTATTTATGTATAAAATTCTGTTATCTTACAAATCTAAATGATAAGATTTTACATTTGCATACAGTATGTATTAGCAAAAGATGTAGCTAATTGTAAAAATGTTAAAAATCTGAATTAAATTTGAACGATCAGATTTGTAGGGTCAATTTTGACTTATTATTTTAGTCAGTTAAATCAGACATCAGTTACAAAACAAAATTAAGCACATTAAATCATCGCTTTATTATCAATCTCTTTATTATTAATCTTGATATTTTGTAAGAAATTACAAATTGTTGAATACTAAAACTTCCACATTCTAACATGGACAGTGTATAACATAGTATATTAATGAAAGCCTATACACGGAAATTGCGGTTTCAGCTTGGTCTTTCGACGGAAGGTTTCAGTACAGGCCAAGGGTGAATTGCAAAGGGCGGTCCAAGGCCATTTATTATCCCTATTATCGTGCTTCTGACCTCACTGTCTATTCCCTCAGGACCTGAACACACCTATAACGTACAATCTCCTTTCACTCTCGACAATGCTGCCCTTGTCTCGCTGTCGAAATATCATCGACGACATCGATAGTCTTAGTACCATGTTCGATCGTGTTTTGTCGAACATTTATCTATCGCTCATGACAATTTATTGATAAGAAATAATTCAGCTAAAATATTTAACATTTAATTAGTTATAATCTGCGAATAATAATGATGTATATTTACTCATAGCTAGAGACAATATCTTTTCCCTTAAAAGCAGCTAAATTTTAAGAAAATGATCATCTATGGTGCTAACTAACATTATGAAAATATTATTATATAATTAACGTGCGTAGTTACAAATTTTTTTTCAATCACCATCTGTTAAATCTGTTAAATCTTGACATATTATGAAATAACTCGTTGTAATATCATTTATTGAGAATTGCCAATTTAATTGAAAATGTAAACGTTTGGTTCCGATATATAAAAATCTCTATAGAAAGTGTAGTGATGATTTCACATACCTTTCTTTTCCATCTTGTTTTGTCGATATCACCGAGCTTTTTCTCTCAGTATGCACTAGTCTGGAAAGTGGAGCCGTTGTATGAAAAAAACGGATATGGAGGTATCTCGTTTCTATATCATTATCGATAATAGCAAACAAGAGAGAAGGGGTTGTGTTTAGACTTATGCGAAAAAAGAGATGAAATGTGAGAGAAAAAGTGAGAGAAACAGATAGACTGAGAGATTTCAAAGAGTGCGCGGAATAAAGCGAGAGAATCGATTTGCTGTGATTGGATCGGCGGATGGCGCCTCGTGAAAACGCTTAGACGGAAATTATTCGCGGCATAGTAAAAGTCAGTATTATATAATAATTTCGCCGGTAGTGAATACCGCGTGAATCTTGATAATACAGGAAGTTTATAGCACTGCGTAAAACTCGACTTCGTTCCTTCTTCATTTCTGTTTTATCGTCGCTGTCGGCTACTGTCGTTTCTGTTTAAGTTTATAACACGACTGTGTTCCTAACCAGTAAATCTAGTGTCTTCAATCTTGTTTTTTTTACAATGTTCCATATGATCTACTTGCAAGTAATCTCTTTCGTAGTTACAGTCTATTAGCTTAAAACTGTGATTCACACTATCAGTATATATCAATTTTAATTTTATTAGGCTACATATGCACTGAGAAAAAAATGTTTGGTATTTGTGACTACAATTCTATAATAAAATAATATCTTCAGGAGCTCTATTTTTATAGTTTAGTTATTATTGCTTTAATTAGTTAGTAATAATAATTATATTATAATATTTATAATTAACAAGTATGTTGGTGCTAAAAATAACTATAAATTATTATCATAATTAAATTATGATAATTGCAACTTTCTCCTTAACGTGGCATTTGTTGTAATATTAATATATCTGTAAGGGATTTAAATTTACCTCAAAGATTGCAGACGAAAAGAATTTATCTGCTTTTTTATCTTACTGAAATTGCTTGAATAATGTGAGACGAGTTACATTAACTCAAATTAATAAATGGTTATGAGAAACGATGCAGAAAACGGACAAGAGTATCTTACTACTGATGTCCGGCGGGTTGTTGCTCGTTATTATTTTTACGCTTCTTATTTCTTTGTTTTTTACTTTCTGCGCTGCCTCGCTTAGTTTTCACCTGCATCCTTGTCATGTACGCGCTAGAGCAATTTATTCCCTTGTAAAATAACTACGCACGGGCATCGGCCTGGTTGCAGTACCGTGTGCAATTATGTAAAAACTATGCTAATAGAAATTGCATGGAAAAATCCATTTATAATGCTGGTAGGAAAAGAGAAGGGGAAATAGGGTGGGTGGATGGTGCGCGCGGTCACGCTTTCGATGAGAATGGAGGCAGGAGAAATTTTATTAGCAGAAGTAGGATATAATCATAAAAAATTATAAATTATGCAAATATAAAAATGTATGCTAAACGAGCTACATCATCTAAAATCGATACATACTCTTTAGTTTGCAACTTTGCTTTTTGCTACTGCAGCATTAGTTATCCGCCTGTTCAATCTTTAGAGATGATTATAAATTATGAAACTGATTTTACGAGATTTATATATATATATATATATATTTTTTTAGAGTCCTTATTTATGTAT
>NW_017304543.1:1117359-1118628 GCF_001594115.1 Trachymyrmex septentrionalis
TTTGCATGTACAGAATACATGTGTTATTCTATAGAATGCATTATAAAGATCTGCTTTAAACTTATATATTGGACCATTTGTTCTTAAATTTTATCTACATATTCATATTTATAATCATCCATTCATTACGCATTCGAGCGTAAATGTCGTTGCGTACGAATGTTCGCCTGGCAGCGCATATTTCCTCGCATTATTTTCTATTCTAAAAGCTTCGTAAAATTTTGGTCGGTAAATAGATAGATTTGAATCGGTAGACTGAGTGCATAGTGAGCGTCTTTACATCGTCAGGAATGCATATAGTCGATATGGTTTTATTTAAAGACAAAATACTTGGAAAATGATAAATAAAAAAAAATAAATAAAAATATTTATGAAATGTATTTTTTAATAATGGCGTATTGCATATTAGATGCGTTCTTAAAATAAAAATTTATATTAAAGAAATTTTACAATATTTTACTTTATATTTTTACTACGATTTTATTAATTTATGAGTTATTTTTGTGTGATTTTTTGAAGATATTTATTATTATTACTCTCGTTATAACACTTTGTTTCTATATTTAATTTTAATTTATTCTGTGAGACTTTTAATTAGAAGTTCTTAATTAGATTAATTAGAATTTCTCGGTAAGTCGATCCAATATAAGGTGATCTTGTAAACTGGTTAACTCTATAATAATTTCCTAGGAACGAAGTTTCAATCGTAGTATAATGGACTATAGTGGATGCAGTATTATAATTTCGATTGTAAATGGTCGTTCAAATAACGAAAAAAATCAACATCATGGAACGGTGGTTATCGTTTCCAGAGAATCGGTGCAACTAGTTTTGGCTTAGCCAGACGGTTAATGAAGGAGGTTACCCTCAGCAAAGGTTAATGGTGCAATAGTGGGTACACGTTCTCATCGTGTTGGTCATTTCAAAGGTCTGCGCGCCTGTCCTTTATGGCATCGAATTTCTAAAGCAAGCTGTACCTACGTAATCTCGGATGAGGACTTGCGTTATGTTATTCGTACAATTTTGTGTAATAAAATGTGTTATTAAATATACGTCTATAACATTAATATTTTATATTTTTTTTGAAACGAACATTTAAATATTTGGAAATTTAAAGTGCTTTTAGTTTTAAAAATATTATATGTTAAAATAATTCTGCAAATAAAAATTAAGCTCACATGACATGTTGATTGTAGATTAGTAAATAGTAGTTATTACTTTGTAGTTTGAATTTATTAAATGTGTTAGGAACATATATATATATATATA
>NW_017304543.1:1118767-1130686 GCF_001594115.1 Trachymyrmex septentrionalis
TATATATATAAAGTATACATTATATATAGAGGAATGATGTGACGTCTTCCACTTGTAATGGCTATTGCTAATTATTGGGAATATCAAGCGTATCGAGTGCTCGATTGAGTAGCTCGTCAAGCATTGAGTATTCGAGTCTTGTCGGTACGATGCATCTGTCACGTTCATTGGTCGGTACATGTATAACAACCTACCTACAAGCCTCTACATCCGTGTTCCCTCATTATTGTTAGTAGTTCACGAAAATGTTGTCAGTGGTCATTTTTCACAACTACGCAGCCAGAAAATTGCTGCATTTCGTAGTTTTAGTATTACATTCTTTTATCTACGGTCATTAAACTCAAATATGACCAGCAATTGCGCATATTCTCTACAAATTAAAATGTTAATTTAGATATAATATGTGCATTAAAAGAATTAAGAAATCTTATTTTATCTAGTTATATTAATAATTCATATCTAATAATACAATTTTAGATCAATAAATATTTGTTTTTCATAATTTTTATTTTTTATTTTTATGGATGTTAGTCTGTTTATTAATTGGTACAGTCTCTCGAATTTTTGTTTAATTTACCGTTATTTGCAGTTATATAAAAAAAAATTTTGTGTGTGTGTGTGTGTGTGTGTGTGTGTGTGTGTGTGTGTGTGTGTGTGTGAGGGGGGGGGAGTGGATGCCAATTTGAAAATGTCAATCTATCCAATTTTAAAAACGTATCATCCAGCAGCTTTCTCGTTAGTCATCTCTATCGTTTCTCATTCAGCGGGATCACGGAACTCCGAGAGAACGAGCTTTTAACGCGCATCGTCAATCTATGAGGCGCGACAAATTCGGCTTTCGTGGCAACGTTGGTCAATGTACTGGCTCAAATCCTGATAGAAAGCCGGCCAACGGACAATTTTTTTTTTTGCGTCCGTAGTCATTCCCGATGACAACGATTAGATAGGGAACAAGGTAATGGCAGGAGGTCCAATCTGCATTTGTAATGACGAGAGGGTGACACAGTGTCTGACCTCGGTCTGCAAGGACATTGGCCATCTATTAACCCTCGGGGCCATACGTCCCTTCTCAGTCACGGAGTGCGCAACCATCCCCGATTACTACCATCCCTTAAACGGTCGTTAACTGAAGCCATTCTCTACTACCGTTCCATTCGATACAAAGTACCGATATTTAGCTATAGAAATGTAAATTGTATAAAAATAAACAGTATTTTCCAAAAATGATTATTGTAATTATAATTAAAAAATGTATATCGTATTTGTTTATCACATCAACGAAATATTTGATATTGTTATTGTCTTATTTAATATTATGCAGAAATATGTATATGTGTAGCGATGCAATCGATTTTCACAAGGGAATTTAATGTCGATGGTGTTTAATATTTGCGAATTATTTCCAATGTTTTGTGTGGCACAGCAAAAGTAAAATTTTTATCGCTAGTTTCGCGAGAAGAACATCCATTACTATCGCGAGATTCCACCGCTAATCTCCAGCATTAACTTAGTGTCCAATTGGAAACCGCTATAATCCAGTCTGCATCACCGAATTTAATTCCCTTAACGAGGTCTTGCCAGTTGAACGTTTGGGCGATGCTTTGGCTGGAGAACCATATCAATTAATTATTATTCTTGTGGTTAAACTGAGTTTCCACCGTCGGACCGCTTATAGCGAGCTTTCTCTATTCTCTTTATTCTCTTATATTACATTTCGAAACAAAAACTCAATTGGTTATGTGTATGAGTAGTATTTATATATTTTTGATATAATCGAAATTTGTAATATTAATTTTTTGTTATATTTTGATGAGCATTGTTTAAATATATTTACACGTGCACTAGTTAAATTGATATATGTCTTTTGCTGAATGTATATTACACTAATACTCATTCGCTAATTATGTCGTAACAAGCGAAAATGAAGTACGCGTACAGCAAGGATACGACAAAACCAATCAATAGGGAAACAATTAATTAGAGATTGCTGATTACTTGCTTGTAATTTTACTGACTATTAGCTTATGATTTATAATTAATGCTAATTGGAAAGCTTGTCATGCGTTTTTTTAAACATTAAAATAATTCTGACTAAATGATATTGTGAATTAACAAATAAGAATATTTTATACGAATTTCAGTTTTGCATAATAACAGCATGTTCCTCAACTGTGGTTTATCAATACAGAAATATATTTCTTTTTTTTTTTTTGAAATATTTAAAGAAGTAAAGTAATTTACTTTGTTAATGGATGTGGATTACATCAATCCGAGTTACGATGAAGTTTTTTGTCTACATATTTTATTGAATTGAACATTTCAAAATTTCTATTTATGTTACAAACTATTTAATTACGTATATTTTTATGTGTCTAATACATACATATATTTTTATATAATATTAAATAAGACAATATAAAATATTTCATTGATATGTAGGACAGTATGACATTTTTAAATATTTTTTTGATAATAATTACAGTAAGAATTAATTTTTAAAAGTTAATTTATTTAATTAAATAGATTAGATTATTTCTTTTTTTTATGCCAACTGTTTTTTCTCTATTTATATATATTTTTATTGATTATGAACAATCGATATTCCTATTTTGAGGATATTGATATTCTTATTTTTCTCTCAGTGTATTCTAACTAACAATATTACAAAGAATTGTATACATTGATTAGACTTTTACATTACATTGTAATTGTAAACAACTTGCAATATTAATGTGCTCATTATTTTATTCATGTTTAGTTTTGTTTATTAATTGCAGCAATAACTAGAAAACATATCTTTTATAAACACTTTTATCATATTTTCTACAATAAATCTTGACTTCTCGTATAGATTGCTATCGCATCAGATTTCTTCAGCAAGTGCTCTTGGGAAAAACGAGGTTCAAGATGAAACGATAATAATTGAACACATTTCGCGAGAAGTCCGTTGCCTTTGAACCTTTAAAGACGTTATTCAATTGCGGAGAAAGATCCGCTCATCTATCTATCAACAATTAAATGGAACATTTTTCACGCGGGCGTATTCTCGCTTCGCCGAAGCTGGATCAGCTAGGATACCACTTGCCTGGCGCCAGCATCACTCGGGGTAAATATTTGACGAGTAACTCTAGTATCATGGTTATACCGGTCCTGATGAGCGAAGCGCATCGCCGCCGGCCTTAGCCTCGTTCTGCCTCAAACGCACGTTCATGTGTTACTTTGTGAAATTAAAGGGCTTCAGACGGCCGACGCAATTTTCAAGGAAAAAAAATAATAATAAGATTATAGCAGATCTTGTATATCGTGTTGTATGCGCTGTAAATTAATCTAACGTATTTTGCCAATAATTCGACTGATTCTAATCTTTTCTTGAAAAAAAAAAAAAGAAATATAAATAATTTTATTTTATGTCTGTAATAAAATTATTTATTCAATTTTTGCTTATTAGTATTTCAATATATGTTATTGAAATTATTATCATTTTAATATATTAAAATCAGTGAGGGAAACATAATCTATTAAAAAATTATTTTAGTAATATAATTGAAAAGGGTCTGAATGTTTTTGCGAAACGTTTTATAGAAGAGTAGTATCCCTGCAGCAAGACAATTTTATTTAGTTAGCCTAGAACTTTAATACAGTATTATCTGAGATAATATAAAGAAATTAGGGAACTTGAAAATTGTTGTAGGGTGAACCGAGGAAAAAAAGGACGTGCTTTCTCTCCTGATAGGTGTCTAAGCGTTAAACATTCAAAGTGTATTTCAATTTATTCCATGGAAGCGTGAGAGACTTTGAAGCATACAGAGAGTTGCGTACTTTACTAGAATACGTTGCAACGTACTGATTGGAGGGATCAAAGCTTGTACAAACGGTTGGTATTTAATTATCCAACCACGGAAGAACGTATTCATCAACGATTGAAGCTTCCGCTAAAGCTTATTTGCTGCATTTTACCCATACGTTTCCATGTCCGCAAATCCTAAACACGTTATTTTTCAGTATGTCGTGATTGCTTAATTATCTTAAATATCTATTCTGTTCTTCTTTTATCATTTTCTAATTGTCAGTCACATCGGACACATCATCCTCGCAGCTCGCGGGATTAACTAAAAATTCACAGTGAAGGGTTAGATGATACCGTTCCGTTCGCTTTCGGTAAGCTTCTTTGTTCTCGCTTTTGGTTGCTCCACTATCACGATCAATCGGAAGGGTATCGACAATGAATTTTACGCACGAGGAAATCGCTCGTCCAAGCCGGCAGATTCAGTACTTGTGCACGGATGGAAATGAATTCGATTGGAGCAGGCCACCTTTTTTTTTGCTCTCACCTTTCGTCTCTTTGCTTGCTTTCTTTTTTTTTTACGAGGCGTAAAATACCGTCCACAGGTCGCTGGTTGGCGCTAGTCGTAAATTGGTTACTGACCAATTGCCTGCTTGGTAGCATGCTTGGAGACTCGGAGCTTTTCGATGCTGCCTGTGGATTCCAGCGGACACGTAAACGTTATCTCATTGTCGCTCCGCTTTATCGATCCAACGACCGTCTTCTTTTATTGCTACGCGAAAAGTAAAAGTATCTTAAATGGATTGCGCGTTATTGTAACGACGTAATACAATTAGAAAATTTGAAGAGTTTAAAAACTTTTAAGTAATCTACGTATATATAGGTTAACTATTTAGGTATAATCACTGCAGGTATTCTATATAAATATATGTTAAAGTTAATTGTTATAAGTTACATATATACACACTGATTATTTTGTAACGAACAAAAATATATTTGTCTATTACAAAATGATCAGTGTGTATGTGTAACTTATAACAATTAACTTTAACATGTATTTAAGTGTTTTTTATATTGTAACAATTAACTGTAACATGTATTGAGTGTTTTATATTATAAAAATTTATATTTACAAACAATTTTCAAATAAATGCTTCTTTTTTACTTGACATTTTATAAAAAAGACAATAAAATGGACAAAAGTGCGAGAAAATTAAATATATGGAGCTTAATAATTTTTTATGAAGAACTTTAAATAGTAACATCACTCTATCATAAGCTGCTTCTCGTTCGAGAGTCTTCTTCGTTTTTTCAGATTTGCGCATACAGCTGATTCATGCGAGAGAAAAAAAAGCAGGAGCTTTACACTCTTGATCAGGCATTATATTTCCACCGATTAATTATCTTGCAGCGATATGTCAAACCCCTCCCGACCATTGGGCTCTTCGTGCGCCCTCGGCGTCGGTCGCTTACGATCGGTCAAGTTTGCTCTAGTCCGCACGCGCCGAAAGGGCGGTGGGGCTTGCGAGCTTTCAAGCGCAGAGCTTCCGCTCATTCGTCCTTTTGCGTCGTCCGCGAGCACTTTGCGGTTTCGCGGTAGTGCGTGTATTTCTGACGAACGCGTGTGCATATCGTTGCGTGATGAACGTACATCTTTCCGGGTCGTGTGCGAGCAATCGATCGATACGCCCTTCTCACGAGATCGCTGAGTGAACCGTTGCAATCGATTGAGATCGCGAAATTGCCGGCGAACTTTTTGGAGCACCTGTCGATCACGGTTGCGTTCCCTCATAGCTTTATCTCGTTGGGATTCGTGGAACTGAGTGTCGAAAGCGTTTTCGGGTTAGTTGGATTATTTTGGTTGGAGTGTCTTTTAGCGAGATGTAGTGGAGAATTCGGAAGTGCTTTTATTTATTGAAATTTCGTGTGACTGTAGAGACGAAAGCTCAGATTTGTTACATTTTATCATTCCAAACGTTTATAAGCTCAGTTTTCTGAAATTCAACAAGGTGGAAGGTATTTGATTCTACAGAGTTGATATCTTGTTGTTAATTAATCATCCGGAATTAGAGGTCGTTGCTTTAAGGGCAATGCACGGAAAATGCTATGTGCAGTATATATGAAATTAAAAAGAATTGATTTGTTATAAGAACCTTTATTGTTTTTGATCATTAATTTACGATTTAGTCCTTTGTTATATTTGATCATTAATTTACGATTTATTCTCAATAGATATGTATACTTTTAATAAAAGCGTAAAATAATGGTTTATTTTAGTTTAATCAGTTTTAAAATATTTTCAGTTATTTTTATTATTAGAATATTATGTTTTAATACTTCAATTTATTAGCTGTTTAAGGTTAATCGGAAGTTTATCTTAATTAGTATTAAATGGCAAGTAATTATATTAATGAAAATAATTACTATAATTAAATGTGCTATAATAATTGTATTAATTAAAAAATTAATTTTGCGTTCAGCATAGTTATAAATTATTAAAAATTTAAAATCTTTCACCATTATCAAAAAAACATCGTACGTTGTGAATAGCGAATTAAAAAATCAAATATTTAATGCTTGTCATGTTGTTAAAAATTTTGACGTTTTGAATAGCTTTGTTAAGTTAAATTAAAGAGAACATTGATTTACAAAATATTTTAATGAAAATATTTTTTCTTCCAACCATTCAATTAAAAATTTTTTTTTAAATATTTAATTTAAAATGAAATATTTTTTGCCAAACATATGTTTGCCCTTTTATTTTTTTAATCCCAGAAATTTGAAAAGTACTTTGAAAACAATTTATCATCTAATTTGAAAATAACATCTTTTATACAATTAATTGAAAATCAAAATACAATTCATAAACATATAGATTAACGAGATATTTTATTAAAAAGTTTTACATTGGTATAACTATTGCTGTACCGATAGGACAGTATAGTAATATAAAATAATTTAATTATTATATTTATTGCTACACGGAAAAATTATTTTGCTAAGTATCTAAAAATTTTATTAGATACATATCTGAAAATTATTTCATTTTAATCAAAACGTTAATATAATTTTGTAATAAAGCATGATGAGCAATGCTGCAAAAAGTTATAACATTCTAACAACCAGTTTGAGCATACAGAATTATTTTGATGGTCCAATAAAATTATTTTCAGATTTATATCTATCTAAAATTTTAGATACTTCAACAAAATCGTTTTTCTGTGTACAATTTGCCATTTGTCAACTGAAGATTCTTTTGCGATAAATTGTAAATGATCACGATGATTTTTATATTTTTTATTATTTTTATATTTTTACACTATAGATAGTAACATGAAAAAAACTTTGTCTCTACGCGAGGTAGCTTTTATACGCATCTCCAATATTTTATACATTATGTAAGCTAGGCGTAACGTGTATGAGTAGTGATAAAATGAGCGTTTAGTAAATCAAATTTTATCATGAAAATGCGAAAGATCGTATGGACACGCGTCGGACATCAGCGAGGTGTTTTGTACGCACGATTTCATCTGTGTGCGACGCGTGCGGGCGAGACTCGTGAGTAGAGCCTACACGGCAATTGAATTTCGCAATGGCTCGATAATTCGCAATTAAACCGTCTACTCGACATTGTTACACAGTGAATGGGCTCGCGTGTAAGCGCGAAAGAGACCGCGGCTGATAACCAATAAAAAGAGCTTACGTTTATAGGTTGCTGGAAGCTCAACGATTGTAATGTTTGATTATATTGAACGGTAATGTTGCAGAGGTAATCTGAATTTCTCAACGCGAATGTCACAACATGAATGACATCTTTGCGCGTATATGGTGTTGAAATATCGTGTTTTAATTTTAAAACTTTTTTACTGATTTAATAAGATACATTGAATTTTCTCACATCTTATTGATATAATTTATTTCGTGAAAAAAAATACGGGAAAGCAACGAATGCATTCACATTGAAGTAGATTGCTCTATATTTATTAATATTTTGTTTATAGAAATGTGGGTTATTCAAGAAATTTAACTTTAGATATAAGCAAGGAAATAACATAACGTATGATAATATAACTACTTTAGAGATAGAGGAATTCAAGATATGGATCTTATGTTAAAACTTATGTATATGCTTCTTTTATATAGGTTTTATATCCTCCATTCTAAGCATTAAAAACACACACACACACACACACACACACACACACACACACACACACACACACACACACACACACACACATAGATATAAATATTCGAGATTGATGAGCGGTGCTATTAATGACAGATAGTATGAGAAAATAAACATTATACGGTATAAAATATTATGAATTGTGGTGATATGTGGGGGGGAGGGGGAATGAACGTGATAAGTTCCGTCAACAAAACAGCGTGCTAGTGACGTCGTGTCAGTGTAAAGTGCGCAGAGCAGCTAATTTGCATCCCGTTTCGTATCCAGGATTGTTAAATGACGAGAACACGTCATCTTTTCAGACCTCAAGATATTTTTGAAACGGTGCTGCTAAAACTACCAAGTGCATTCGTAACTCCTGTAACTCGGTTTGCGGATTTCGACGACTGGTGAGTTATATACTTTATTTATGTTTAACACAAAAATTGATTTTGCGCTCGCATGACTTATTTATTATTTGCAATTGTCATATAAAATATAGTTTTAGTAATATAACGGAACAAATTCTTTGAAAGCCTACATGTCATATTATGAAATATACCCTAGACCTTGTATAAAAAAAAATAACTTTCTCATATATCAGCAAGCAACGTAAATGTCGTATTATATTTTCGATATAATCATATTGCGAAGGAATAATTTATGACTTCGTTTGTAAAAGAAACGTTTTCTACGCGCTAAGAATGTCTGATACTGATGTGACACTTTTTCAAGCATAAAGTATATAGAGAATTTTCACAGAAAATAACGGTAGAAGCATAGGTAGTTATATATATATATATATATATATATATATATATATATGTGTATTTATATTTTAATCACTTTAATTTCATCTATTTTTTCTGCTAAATAATTTTGTATATAATTTAATATATTTTTCTATTTACGTTAAATGTTGACAAAATTAACTTATATATTTAATATAATTTAATTTAATATAATAATATATATAATTATATATTAACATCTTTTTTTAATAATATCTGTATAATATATTATTTCGTTTGTTATAACAAATGTATCTTGCGATTATACTAAGATGGAAGTTAGTATATATGAGACAAAAATTTTGACTTCTATTGTTACGTCGCGCTGACAGGGTGTATACCTTTATGCTTTGTTATTGAAATAGCAGGTATATATTAAAAATAAGAAGGATATGAAGCTAGAGGAACAGTCTCTCGGATAAAAAACCAAAGTAAATAGGAAAAGCGTCATACGAGCGCAGAATCGAGTTCGGTGGTATTCGTTCTCAATCCTTCTTCTATTGATGTATGATGTGGTGAAACAGAATCTGAAAAAAGATCGACGGCTTGTACATCGACACATTTTGAAAAAAATGCGTCCGTTTGATATCTAGTGAGACGTAGAAAAACTTTATTCCTGAAGATCTATTCACTCTGTAGCTATTTTGTTTATCAATTATTTATCACTATTTAAAAATGTTTTATAAATTTTTTCATTTTACATTTCAACATGGTATCGATCGCTATTCGCCAAGAACAATATGATTAATTAATAGAAAGTTCTCATTGAGACAAAAATATAATAACTTTACAACAGCAGTCATGCCATGTGTTTATTGTCGATCTACGAAGTATTGTATATAATTATTGAAACTTAATCTCCGCGATGATATCTATATCAAAGAATACTTGACAATGGAAACCGTAACACAAAACGTGATTCAAGAAAAGGAAGAAGTTAACACGAGCTTGGTATGTGCCAAGGCTATTTCGAAAGAGTTACTGGCGACGCTAATATCAGTAATACTAACCCCACAACCGTCGCGATATTTCGACCCCAAAGCTGCTGCAGTCGCGTACTGGAAACTATCCAACGTATATAGCTTGCGGTATCCATTCTACCATTTCCTGAAAATCGGGCGATGTTAGAGGCCTACATTCCGAAGATTTACAATGCTGCGCTAAACGCGCAAACGCTCCAATGGTACGGAAAAATGTATAAAAACCTTTAAAGAATATTCATTGGAAGAAATTATTTATTTTTCGGAATTTTTACCACATTTACAGATCCGGATATGGAATTAACATTTATGTCAAATAATTTGCTTTATATTTAAATTCTCTTTATACATTATACGGCACAAGAAATTAATACATGGATATCGTGTATTTATTTTTGAAAATATACCGTGTTTATCGAAATTGGGCGGAGCACGTACCGTAGCTCTTGGGATATCAATAACATTTAAATACGAGTTATTATGCTCGGCGGTTTTACACGAATATATCTGTACTAATACAAAGTACGTAGTATAATAGCTGTCCCGCGGCTTTCCGACGGGCAAGAGGACGAAAGCCCCTTGATTTAATTTTACTGAATTCTCTTGCACCCCGCGTGGACAGGACCACACAAGAGAGGGTACTGAAATTCTCTGGTGACACCGGACCAATTTCCAGAAGGGTTCGCCGAGTGGACGACAAACATGCGCTTTTGAATTTCCACACGCTTCCATACGACAGAGAATGGCGTCGGCAAGCACAACCACGAAGTGCTTTGCTCTTCAGATTTGAGCTTTCCGAATGTAGCATACTTAGCCTATTTCCGCCATATCTAGGGTTTAACTACAATTATCATATTCGATTCTGATACATACATAGCTATTAGAATAATATGATTTTCGGACCGTTTATTGTTAATGAGAAGTATTTCGATTACGCCGCACTTGACGTTCCACTTGATATTGATAATTATAATAATTCTGAGAGTAATTGCAACTATCGAATATACAACTATCGAATATACAAAACGAATATCGATTATTATCGAAAGAGATTAAATCAGATTAAATTCTATATAGAAAGAATAATCAATAATGTTTATTCTTATTGAAAGACTAATAATTGGAATATATCTTCGTATTGGGATTTTGTAGCGCAATTGTAGGAATCTGTTCCTCATGTGGGATATAAGCTTTCAAAACCGCAATATTTCTTGCGCAAGTAATTGCTTTACGTACCTACGGGGAACCTATCCGTTGGAATTTTGTTCGTAAATCTTAATTCGCTGGGAAATGGAAATGCAATCCGAGATATGTTCAGATTTCAGCTACGCGTGTACATTATACATACATATATGAATCGATCGTATAAACTTCGTTTATTACCGCATAGGGAATGGGAGAATCGTGAGATCGAATGCCAATTTAGCGAAAATATCACGATAGATATTTTGGAAACACAATTATGAAGTCTCATAAATATCGATCTAACGACGTGCGCATGTGTGGCATGCATGTTTCTCGCGTTTGGGGAGCCCTAGAAAGTGAATCAGCCAGATTTTTGGAGAAGTTCTCGGGTACACACAATGCCGCGTCCCTCATGCACGCAACCAAATCCGAACAAAAATGCCGTGATAGCACACTGGGGTGATGTGGGACAGAGAGACTTTTAATATGAAATACCAGATGTCCCGAGTTTTTAAATCTACGGACTGATCTCGAGAGGAGAGGAGAAAATATTGATGCCGCTTCCAAATTTATGCTTCCACGTGACATTTTCTTCGATCATCGAATCATCCCCCAAGTCGCGCGTGAATATTTTCGGTCGCCGCGAGTCATGCTTATTTTCGTCGGATTTTTATGCTGTAACTGCTGCCAAATATGTGCATTGCATATGAGAGAGATATTAAGTCGTCGAAAACACGAACGAACCAGATGAACGTTTAGAAAAACCGAATGATGAAAGCAGTATTAGAAAAAAAAGAAACAGATTCGTGTGTGTGGTGTTCTGTGTGAATGAGTGAGTTTGTACACTCGTGCATCATCAGAGTTGAGTAAATTAATTTGTTTTATTTTTATAGATGCTATAAGTAATATTCCTTCGGACATACACTATCTACGTACATTGTAGTAGACGAAACAATTTCACGCGGAAGGGCTTAAGTTTCACAGCAATATTTTATTCAGTTCAATCTAGCC
>NW_017304543.1:1130786-1139397 GCF_001594115.1 Trachymyrmex septentrionalis
GAGTAATATTCCTTCGAACATACACTATCTACGTACATTGTAGTAGACGAAACAATTTCACGGGCAAGGGCTTAAGTTTCACAGCAATATTTTATTCAGTTCAATCTAGCCAACCGAGCCGCATCTGGATCCTTTTCGCTAGTTCCGTTCACAAGAATGACTCCTGGAGTAAAGCCTTTGTAGGACTCGGAAGGCCTGCTATCTTTATATAAGATCCGTCGCACACTTTTAGGAACACGTCCGTGCCGCGACAGATCTGAATTAGAAATGAGTATTCCGATCACGTTGCCTCGAGCGAGCTGTTCGCGCAGAATAAGGGAGTGAAGCGAGAAGGTCAAAACAAATAAAAAGATATCATGTTTAAAAAAGACAAGTCGTGTAAGAGCATAGATTAATTTGATTGGTGACCACATACCGCGTAGCTATGTATTATAGGTACATCTATTCATTTTTAAACGGTCTTTTTTTTTGGACAAGTGGACCCAAACGCATGTGTGCGCATGTTTGACCACGTAAAATACTTCGTAAAACTATTTGTAGAGAATCTCGTTACCAAACTCTCGAGTAATGGTCAATACATAAAAAAAAAAAAAAAAAAAAATAGCTGATATGTGTGATTCTGTTTGAGCATACGTCGGATGTTATCTGTGAAATGTGCAATATACATAGAAAATATAAAATTGTGCACAGTTACCTCTACAACAGTTTTATATGATAAACAAATAACTTATCGTCCATAACATTTTTCACAGGGAGGAACTATCGTGGAATATTTAGAAGGTCGTTTGTATTCAAATACTTACTGTTAGTGTCATTGCACGAAAAACCGAAACATGAAATATAATATATTGCTAAGTATAATTTTTATGAGATAATGCGTACATGTATGTGAATTATTTACGACGAGATGGATGTTTGCCGTTACGAGCAGCTGAAAGAAATTCGAGACAGTTTTTTCTTTATCGGGCCCTTATTTTCGCCATCTTTGCGTCAGAATGTGCACCTGCTTAGAGCGTATCGCGATATTCCTCCGCCTTCTCATTCTATCTTCCGTAGTCGTTCACGGAAAGCCTACTTCTCGCGGATAAAAATCAATGGCGCATTTTCGCGCATCTCCGCACACGAGGCACGTCGGCATAGAAGGCACTTTTCCCACGAAACACCTCGAACTTGTAGAATCCCATAAGACGCTTAACTTTCCGACTTTCATCGCTATTCCATGGCGAGGCATCACTTTTCTCTCCCATCCTCTCTTCCGTTTATCTTCGAGAGAACTGTCTACTGCCGAAACATTCACCTGAAGATTTTACAGTTCGTCTTCTCTCTGTCTCACATGTGTCTAAAGCTCTTTAATACCATTCAAAGAATCTGATACAGCTGAATATTTCTGGCGACGTGAACTTTTTGTTCGCCAGCAGCTGCTGATGAAAAGCTATACATATATTTAAAACACAAAAAGTATATTATAACCTTATTAGAAGTACAGAAAAATCTATGCACTTTGGTAAATTTTTTTGGCTTGTCGTTTCCGTTTTATTTTACGCTCTGCGAATTTACAGTTATGATATTTTTTTTCTCCGAAAAGGTTGCTCGGGATGCAGAGACTTCAATTAAATTCCAGAGAGTTCTCAAGTCCACCGCGTGGCCACGACGCGACAGCGGCTTTCGTGCGCGTTCGTCGGGGAAGCTGACCGGCGGCAAATTTAATTAAAAAAGTGCAAGCGCGTAATTTTTTTAAACTTTCTGTTAGCGAGCGCTCCACCCCCGCAGACAGAGAAGTATATTTGTTCGCTCGTCAAATGATTCTCCGGCAAGACGGGCGTTCACATTCACTTGTTCGCTCTCCATGGTTTTTCCTACTCTTTCGTGCTGTCGGTTATTGGGATCTTGCGACTCGAAAACTCGTAACGGAGATTTAGTTCTGTGGATCAGGACCTTGGTACTTTCTTGAAGTGATTCATTACTGCTTCTTAACTTTAGTAGGAGCTAAGTTTTCGAATCGTGCTATCATGTGGCAGAAGAGAACATTTTCTTCTTATCACTTTCAATGTTTGAAGATAGATCGCAGTTGTTATGCATAATGAAATGCTATAAAAAATTGTCTCTTATTTAAATATTTTTACATTTATATCTTGATATACTTACTTAATTATAAATTGTGTTCAACTTTGTTTTTATATTCGTTTCTCATCAATAGACGATTAACGATATACGTACGAAAGGTGAAATTCATTCTCAAATTCAGTTATTACTAATGAACATTACGATCGAATCTACGGTTCGTTAATGTTCAATCTCTTTTCATATCATTGCCATATATATTAATTATTACTATATATATAAATTTAAGGACATACTAATATCTTTTTAAAAATCCTTTTATTAGAGAGATTAATGAAATCTCCAATATGTAGTTATTCTACATTGTAGAGTAATATTTTTTAACAAATTTTGTTGTGAATAAAAATTTTACGTTATTTCATAAATAAAATAATCCGCTTTTGTACAGATCAACTATTGGCCAAATTATATTTTTATTAAACACAGCATATGCATATATGTATAATATTATTAAATAATATTATTAAACAAATTATTATTATATCATTACTATATTACTATATGATTCTACGCACGCGCTTATTTCAGTTGTAAATTAGCAGAATAAAAACACTTTCTATTCATGGCGCGTCGCATTGAGAAAATTGAGTACACTTTCAAATTGTAAGAGATGAAATCGAATATTTAATGTAGTCCGGGTTTTGTGCATATCTTAGGGAACAAAAGAGAATATTTTTTTTTGAATTTAATGTTATGTGCAAATAGAGAGATTGCGTTGGTTGTTCTTTAATTATGTTATTAGCAGGTACAAAATGAATAATATTTAAGTAAACTAGTTTTTTAATTTAGTGCATTAATTTTATTTAACTGCCATTAGCGCTTTCTAATTAAGTACTTTTAATATATACGACTATATTTTTAAATATTTAATTTATTAACTTCTTTGTGCTTAGTTACGTTGAAATTGTTACGGACAAAAATTTTACGACAACAATAGTTCCACCGATATTATTTCATCATTGAGTTTGATCGATATCATTTAATTAATAATACGTATTCATTAGTATAAATATTTACAAATTTTTGTGTGTATTACAAGAAATATTTTACTTCTTTACATTTTGAGAGAAGGTTTTTTTGCAAAACAAGTGAAGCTATTCTAAATGATGAATTCATTACTCAGATATACAATGTATACTGATGTGCATATCAAAGTAACATTTCGATCGAATGAAAAAAATGTTTGGCGAAAATACATTGGTGATGACAAACATCAGCGATACGACGGTGAATGCATACCGTCAAACTCGTGCAGTGTTGGATGAAATAATATCGGTGAAAACATTGTCGGAGAGAACCTTTGTCAGTGATTTCTATATAATCCCTTTGTACCATACAATGTTATTATCAGACACCGACGTAAGCTTGGCTTTTGTGGCAAAATCTGAGTTTCAGTGTGCGCGGCGCATTCGCCTAAGATCTGGTAATCCTCTTCACGGCAGGTACATATCTCGGGATTGCGCGAAAATAAATTCCTCGCCGCAATGTTGTCGAGGGCATAGGGGTTTGTTGCAAAGGACCGCCACAGTGAGATGTACAACCTTTAGATGTGCGCGCCGGCAGAATCTTCTCTCAATTTCTGCGAGTTATCCAGCAATATCGTTGTCTCGTGCTCGGACTGCCTCAGTACTTATATCCCGGGAACTTTTATTTGTTTATCCGCGCCGCAAAAGCCTCACGGTTCGTTCTCGAGGAATATTATATTAATGCTGCAGCTCGTATTTGACTTCGAATGGCGGCGGAGGTACCCGGAAACTTTATTTGTATGCCGGACGCATTTCGGAGCAACACTATGTACGCAATGTCATACCGCATAATTACGGAATAAATTGTACGGATTGACAACTGCGTAGATACGCTTACGCAATAACGATCCGCAGCATGTGATTGTATTCGTGCGTATATTATACACAATGCCTATGTTGTACGTTTGCTTTAAGTTTGTTACTGCGGGTATGTGCACGCGTGTGCAATATCGGGGATAATGTGTATGGTTACGTTACAAGCGTAATATCATTCAATATTGACAGTCGTATGACCGGAATAGCGGCTCATTAGAAGTTTGTAATGGATGACGGTACGTTTAGCCGAATTTCGCGTCATTCTCTTATGCACTCGATCCGTAATTTAAGTTCTACGACTTCTCCCGACGCACTCGTGCAACTAACGAGATTTGATTTAATCTTTCTAGACCGGAACTTTCCACCCTACAGTTCACTCATTAACGAATATCAATATATATCGATCGTGGCGGTTTTCTTATTTCAGGAAATTCCGTTTCGTGCTGCGCGCAAAGGGTAACAAAAGTCGCAAGCTACAATGGATGAAAATACTTGCAGTCGTGAACGGCATGTTTTGTGGCTCTGTTTACGTCTAGATAGAGAACTTTTCAATTACGTCGTGCCGTACACGTAGGTTCTCGTAACTTTATTACGGTCCGACCGCAATTTTAGCGAGCGTTCCAAAGCAGAGCGATATATGCGCATGATTTTGCGTTAGTCGCATTGCAGCAGCATTGAAACTGCATTCACATGTACGATGTCTCTCGTTACGCGTTAATGTACTTTTCGATGGCGATTAGAGCTACGCCTATCTTCGCGTAATTGTACCTAATAAATAGAGATCTAATGGCAATTGATGACTGAAATTTGTTAAGCATTACTACTCTGCTTGCAAATGATGTTGCTTTGTACTTCTCTTAATACTATGAGAAATCAATATGTTCTGTTTGCACTTTTATTCGTTAGAATGATTATTAAATGTTGACTTTAGCAAAACGTAAAAAAAAACTTATTCGAAATTTCCTTTAGATATTCAGCTAATTGACTCTTGCCGGAGTCTATTTTTGAATATAGACTAGGAAACTTGAAGGGTCCTCGCGGACAATCAAAGGCTTGCCAACCTCAAACTAAAAAAGGAGGTGGAATCAAAGAAGTCTTCCTCTTTGCACACTCGGCACAATTTTTCCGATTCCACGTTCCAGTGATTCTCAACTCTTCTCCTATTTCTACCGTTTCTTACTTTTTGTTGGAACAACCATGCGAGAAAAATTTCTTTCTATGCCTAGTGCATCCAGAAAACGTAGTGTATTGTTAACTTCTCTATTCTCTATGGGTCGATAAGTTCATCATATGGTTCGTGATTTCATTGTTGCACGGAAAGAATGGTTTTGCTGAAGTATCTAAAAATTTAACTTAGGTACTGAAACTAGAGTATTGGACTGAAAATAATTTTGTGAGACTATCAAAATAATTATATAGGATGCTCAAGCTAGTTGTTAGAATATGAAATTTTTTTACAGCGTTGCTTATTATACTTGAGTTTTCCTATATAATTATTTCGATGGCCTAATAAAATTATTTTTGAATTTGTATCCAGCTAAATTTTTAGATATCTCGGCAAAATAGTTTTCATGTGTATATTTTCTGAAAATTTTACTGCAAGTGTACCAAATAAGTCTTTCCAATATACAAATGTTTCTTATTTGTATTTGAAGATAAATTTCAGAAAATTTGCACGAATGTACGTTGAAAATGTACCCTAATATTGTATGGATGCTTTTTACTCGAAAAGCAACCAGGAAAGATTGATTCTTACCTCGTGATTAATTTGAACGATAATATTATCGATTATTAGGATTGCTATTTCTGTCACGCCCGCCATCCGTCTCCATTTCGATTTCTGTTCGTGACCGTCGATTGCCCTTCGTAAACCTCCATCGCCGACATCGCGGCTACCCTCGAACCGCCACGAAATGTACACGTCTGCGAAGCAAATTCCAGATTACCGTAGGTCTCGGATAACATTTACATACAGCATACATTTACCGTTGCATACCGGTGGTTACTGGATTCTCCTAGTAGTGGGGTTGGTATAGCAATACTTTGTACAGGAAAACGGTTGAGGGAAAGGAGAACGTAGTACAGGCAGAGGATAAACGAGGTTAGCGAATCGTATAGCTCGCTTGCCATCAGGAAGAGCGACTGATGACGGTAAAAATGGAGGAATTTTTATTGCCACGATAAATGCGGACTTTTGCCTTTTTTTTTGTGCTGGCGTAATGTATACGTTATTGTTTTTTCAATCATTGTCTCTAGTACATTTTCTTGAAATTTCGATTAACGATAAACAGCCATGCGATTAACAATATATAAGGAGCAATTGGAGGTATTACGATAAAAATCGTCTTGAAATTTTCAGTTTTAATAGCAAAGACATAGCTCTCGATAATGTTCTGTAGAGGGGATGGAGTTATTAGTATGTACCTAAAAGTTGAAAGTGGCAGGTAACGATTCCATGGCGTTATCATGAGGATTAACCAGGAAGGGAAGTTTGTCGAGGCAGTTAAAAGTTAGATGCTGCGGGCGGACGGAGGTTATAGCATAGATGCTACGGAGGAACTATAAAATCTCGCGAGATGCTAACAGTGGCATGATTTATCTCGGAACGATTTCGAGCCGAGCTCGCTTTATTTTCCATTCGTAATGGATGCGCGCATGAGAAGTAATTTCATTTGAAGAGAATGTAAAAAAAAGTACACTGTTTTAGTACATATTCTGCAAATTATTCCTTTTTCTATATTATACTTGCGCGGAAGGAATGAGTTGTTTAAAATATCTAAAAATTTAGCTAGATATTAAATTATAATGTCAAATTACATCCATACAATTTGAGTTATTTTTAATTATTTATATAGATTGTCTTTTACCCAATGTATCGTTAATTTACCACTAAAACAACGGAGTTAAATTTAATTCAAGAAAATGTATTAAATTTGACCCAAATTTAGTTTATTATTTACTAAATGCATATCGAAACGGTGTTTATTTAAAAGTAATCACAGAAATAGATTAATTTATATTTTAACGTATATTGAAGTTAAAAAATAAAATATTTAACTGAAAGGATCCGGTTACTTTTGCTATTTTCATATCTAACAGTGCAAATTTGAAAATAATTTTGTCGAATAGTTAAGTATTATTAGAATAATTAAGTAAGAATCTCAAGCACACACACACACACACACACACACACACACACACACACACGCATGCACGCAAGCACGTACACACACACACATGACGAGTAATGTTGTAAATTTTGACATTCCAACAAGGATCTCTCTCTCTCTCTCTCTCTCTCTCTCTCTCTCTCTCTCTCTCTTACATAATTATTTTAATAAGTCAACAAAATTATTTTCAAAATTTGGTATCTAGCTAAATTTTCAGATATTTCAGCAAACTCATCCTTTTGTGTAATTGTGCCTTCTCGTTTATTAGAGGTAAAATTTATTTGTTAGAGCTTACTTGCATTTTGCAATTTGGTTTTCCGTAATGTTCTGAATTCTTGGATGTATCGATTGAATAGTATGTTCTGTATAACATGTTACGTTTGAAAGGTTAATGAAAGTTCTCCTTATTCAACACTATAGCGTACACGAACGCGATGTGCCCGCAGCACAGAATCGAACTCTACGATAACGCGAAACATTCCCTGAACAACCCGGAGGATAGATTGGATACGAAGTCGGGAAACGTGGCGCGACGAAGTCTCTCTTCGCGGTGTATGTTCCTTCCAACCCTTTAGTTGCGTCTTTCGTCGCAGTATGCATTTGCATTTGCAATCGAGATGAGTCTACGAATAAATGCTCGCCTCATTTTGGTACAGGTTTGAAACATTCGTTTTCTTGTATAGCGCCATGCGGGAAAGAGATGGGATAAAAATCGTAGATGTGTGTATAAGAGAAGAAAAAGAAGAAGAAGAAGAAGAGAAAGAAAGAAAGACTGTATAGGGTGAAAACATGTACAGCTTTTCGACTATACGCCGCTTAGGAATTTGCCGAGATCTTCGCAGAACAGACTTCCGGAGACGCATCAGGGTATAAGAGAGCCTAAAAGAGAGAGTGATAGCGGGGCAAACGTGGACGCTTTTCATTGTTTGGCGTCGGAATGGATGCGAGCTTGATGGAATACAAAATAGAAACGTGACCTACCTCGGTGGTGGAAGACGATAGTACTAGATAGTAGTTGAAGAAAAGAAAAGGGAAGCAGGAAGAAAGAAAGATACCATAGAACGACGGACGGAGTTGAAGAGAATAAAGCATACAGGGTCCAAGCATGGCGAGGACTACATACACACACACACACACACACACACACACACACGCACACATACACACAAAATATATATATGTATATATATGGAACGACATTTATTAATGTTCTAAGGAACCATGTCATATACCGTGTAAAATAAGATATACACGACATGTGAATCTGTAAATTGGATTACTTGTTTATAAATTTGTTCGTGTATGGAATTTAGATTGGCATAAGATTAAGTTCAGTAAAAACTGTATTATTATTAACAAGAAAATTTGTGATGTGAAAAGAGGATAAGAACTTTTGTGACGTGAAAGAAGATAAATTATGTTACATTTGTGTGTGTGTGTGTGTGTGTGTGTGTGTGTGTGTGTGTGTGTGTGTGTGTG
>NW_017304543.1:1139497-1143526 GCF_001594115.1 Trachymyrmex septentrionalis
TCGAGCGTAGATGATTGAGAATAGGTAGGGTAATATGTCAAACTGAAAGCACACTTATTTTTGGATTGTACAGAAAAAAAAAGTTATTCTACGCCGAAAAATTTGCTTTATTACGAATAGAATAGATATTGAGCTCCGTATGGTGATTGCGGAGTGCTTTGAGAAATAAAAGAAAAACTATATAAAATGTAGCTGAAAAAGAAGTACGGAAAGACAAGAAGAAGAGGAAAAGGAAGGAACAAGGCGTGAAGGATGAAAATAAATAATGGGAGAGCCAATACTATCGGCGTTCACAAGGGACAAAGTACTTCATAAGACGAAAGGTAGCAAAGGGAGGGTGCGAAAAAAGAAAAGAGTAGTTGGTGTATGGAAGCCCTTCCTATCTATTGTTCGAACTGCAAGAGTATCTAATGGCGCGAAGTTCCGTCGGTGCTTGCCTCGAGCTAAAGTTTTATCGTCTGCTATCGACTTCAACGCCAATTTTTGAGCCGTCAGTGCTTCGCTTTGCGTGTTGCAATGTTGTCTGCTCCTTTACCACTTTACGATGCTTCTACTTCGCTATCCTTTGACTCATTCTTATTATGCTTTAGTTCATACACTTAACGTCGTTTATTTTCCATCGGTTTTAAATAAGCTCCGTACTTTGAAGTGTAATTGCCTTGGCAATAAACATGATTCCATAGATAACGATGATGCGAAAATTTTGCAAATAATTCTAATCATCCCCGTAAAATGATTAATTTTTATTTATATCGTACATATAAATAAGGAAATAAGACTTCATTGAATAATGTGCAAATGTTTTAAATCTTTTTATATAAAATAATAAAATTAATTGAAAGTAATAAAAAATGGATATAAAAATAAAAGTAATGAAATTTATATATAATATAATTAAAAAATTATTACATAATGTCGATACAAATATTTTACAAATATCGCCATTTGTTTTAGATCAGACAGTAATTAATTCAATGAGAAAATTAAGTTTATCTTGAAATACATTTCAAAATTATATTTGTATTGTAAATTGAAAGTTAAATATACTTTAACATGCAATATCTCATTGGTTTCTGAGAATGCCTATAAAAATTTCAATCGTATATGTCGTTATACAACTGCATTTGACACGTGAAGAATTGTATCGCCATAAACGAAATCAACTTTGCTACTCCGCAACCAGTCGTTAAATATTTTTATATCATTCTTTATATCGTATGCTTGATCGTTTTATGACCGTTTATTCAAGGTTTGCACTAGAACGTCGTTAGATAATGACTGTTTATTTTATTTCTCGCACGGAGTTAGAATATTATATTTTGTAATTATTGGATATTTATTAATATTTTTCTTCAAGCTTTTTGCATAATTGACGGTCCAGATGTTTATTCGTGAAAATAGCTTCGATACGTTTGCAAAGAAGAGAAAGAATTAGTTGTTTAATGTTATTTTTTTATTTTTACTTTTATTTTTACCAATGAACTTATTTATATGATTAGTGTATAAATAGAATTCTCACAATTGAATCATTGATGATACTAGCTTTGTAAGATCTAGCTTGTGGTTCTATCACGACCGCTTTATCTGCATATTAATTCTGAAAAGGAAGCATAATTATACTCAGTGAAACTATTACTACGATTCGTGCTTGCTTCAAAGTTTCGTCGAGGACGAAAGTCTAACTCTGTCTTCCTCTCTTATTCTTATCTCTTATATATAATATTATATATGCATTTGTTATGTGCAAATGCGCGTGCATTTATAAGCGAATACGAAGCTTCCAGGATCCCCTGCTGACAAATTGTTACCGCGACAGTGCTTGGTTGGTTTTAGGATAACGAAATACATAATTCAGATACGTCCTCTCGGCTATTGTCGAAACGTCCAGCGCAGCTATTAGAATTTTGCATCAAGAATCGTAAACGATTCTTACAATTAGTACGCCCTTATTAAAAAACAGTTTATCTGAAAGACTATTTTTAATTAAGTAACTCTTTCACGGAATAGATAAAAACTTTTTCAAATTGTATGTAAATTTGCATTGGGAAAGGAATGCTAATCGCTGCTAAATGTAATACGGAAGATACTAGATGCCAGAATTTTCCAAAAAAGGGAAAAAATAAATTTCGAAAAATTTGTAGGAAAATTGGCGTGGATTTACAATGAGCTAAATCTAGGAAACGCGAGAAATCGGATACCGGGATTTCTGGTAAAATAGACGTAGAAGAATATTACGCTTCCCGCGACTCACGCGGGAAAAGTTTCTTTTTACTCCCGCAGCCATTTCTGTAACGTTGGTTCGCAAATTATTTCCCGACGATGGGCCTCCCGAATGTAGCACGTGTGACGAAAATGCTTGAAGCGTTCGCGGAAAGACGTGGGACGAGAAGCTGGAATGCTTCCGAGGCTACCTCATCCATGGAATTTTCGGAGGCTTTCCAGAGGACACGTTCGAGCTTACTCGCTTTATCCCTTCATCCTGACTCGCTAAATTATTCAATTCATTTCTGTGGAGCTTCCAACTAACTCGAATACCATCTATCTCGCGCTCACCTCCCCCCGCCCATTCTTCCCTCCTCTCTCTCTCTCTGTCTTTCTTTTCCGTCAATTCAGTTCTAAGAGTTGAGAGTCTTACCTTTTGTCGTAGATTTAGCTGTCGCAATGGGACGTCCACTGGAAAGTTTCTATTTATACTGGTAAAATGAATTATAAGAAATGCATGATAGATTTAATAAACTAACGCTCTGTACGTGATATAAATTATTTGTTTAACTTTGCAATTGTTGCAGTAGATATTTTCAAGTTTCCATTTTCTATACTTTTATGATATGAATAAAGGATATTTATAATCAAAAGAACTTTGTTAAAATATCTATTTAAAAGGCAATTTTTTAATGAAAGTCTTAAAAATGTACAATAAAAATGTTAGCATAGTTTTAAAAACGGTGAATACAGAAATATTTAATTAATTAATTTTTTCTTATGTATTGTCTCAGATATATCACTACAATAAATATGTATATTATTGTTGATAAAAACAGCGCTATATAATTTGCGTGGTGTGGAGTAATGATAAAAAATACAATGCAAAATATAATATTAATAGTAACAAAGCTAATTTGTGATTAGTTGGATTAATTTTTTTTCTTAATTATATTTAGTTTTTATGAAATGGGGAATTTGATTTGTGCAGAAATTTAAGCGTAAACAATTCTAATACATTTGCCGAATAGTTCGTCAGTGCACGTTCTCTTAAAATTACTGTCACTTTGATTGCAATAAATATTTTAATATGACGCAATATAGACACATTCAGTCTGTACACTTCGTTATCGTTATGTAAGAAACGAATTTGCGACAGACGGAGAATTTAGCGAAACAAGGTTAAAACTCGGAACGAAATGTCGCAAATTTGTTCCTAAGGGGCGACTTCGTTGATGAAAAGAGCACCTCGAAAGCTCCGGATGCGAAGTCTGGAATGTTTGATACTCGAATAACGATAACGAGTGAGATTTCCATATGTCTCTTTTGATATTGTTTAGATTATTTCGGAGTTTTTTGACGATAATGTTATATATGTTTTTCAAGAGTTATCTCAGTAAATCATTCTATCCTCATCCATTTGGAATCCAGATTCGTAAAGATTATTACCGCTTTATGCACTGAAGTCCTGCAGAATAGAGTGCAAACCTCGCTCTTTTTGGAACTTCCTGGATGCATAATGGCACACCGTCATATTTTACATTGTGAACCGCGTACCTCGAGACTTGAGCTGGAATACGAGAATTTCTAGGCCACTCGCGCAGGTGTATTCGCGAGTGATTCTCCGGGGAAGAGATTACCTCGAAAATTGGTTGTAACATAACTCGACTATGTTAATTGCATGTTAAAAAATTTAATCCCGTTATACGAGAAATAATCTCCTCATACTACTACAATTAATCACGTTTCTATTCTTATATAACATTAAAATATTTAATATTATGAAAATTATAATTATTACCGTTTGTATCATGAATATATATATAT
>NW_017304543.1:1143626-1176698 GCF_001594115.1 Trachymyrmex septentrionalis
TTTTAATTGCAGACGATTAATCGCGTTTGCAATTAACGTATTATTTTTGCATCGTTAAAAATTATAATCTGAGAGTATAAAAAAACAAAAATCCTTTAGTTTTAATCTGTTTTTCAATTTTGATTCGCGATTTCTATCAGCTTGAAATGATCTAATTTAATATGTTCGTCTTTGACTATTATTTAGATCGGTCTTTCATGTAGGCCGTTTCTTGGTAACTATCTGGCTATTGTACGCGTGGGGGTAGTCTTCGAGGATTTGCACGTAATAAAAGCTTTGTTGCTTTCTGCTCGTAATATGTTCCGGCACCTTAGGTTGATTAAGCGTCAGACAGGCTGGTGCGCGCCGGCAGGACCGTTGCTAAATGTCTCACATCTGTCACCGGTCTTTACCACCACCGAACCAGGGCTGTCCTACACGCACCAACATACGTACATAAGTACGGGTTTTGTAGAATGGGAAAAGCAGAGAAAAACATATCGCGCCGGTCGTACAGTTGGGAACGAAGTGCCACTCCCTCCACTACATTCATAGCTATTCTTTAAAGCCTGGCCCAACCTACTCGCTCAGTTGGAGGTCGGTATCCAAGAAAATTTTCGCCTATCAACTCTGTAGACGCTGCAGCAAGATAATACGCTTAGGATTGGATCAGGGAAAGCAATCATGCTTTTCGAAATTACATTTGTCGGTGAAAAATAAATTATTCTATAGAAAGATCTTATAATATTGTCTTGAAAGTAATCAAGGATGACGCACGGGAGAATCTTTTGCATGGCTGAATTCATATTAATGTAAATTTTCTTTATGTCCATGCAGATAATTGTTAAGAACGGTGTAAAGCAGATCTCTAAGAATTAATTTAGACTAATGCTGAAAATATTATTTTAATGTAATTACAAGGAAATATAATATAATATTTGTAATGTAATAGAAAATGTAAAATATATTTGTAAAAGATCGTGAAGAAATACATTATTAAGAAATGAACAGTGAGAGCCTTTTCAATTATCTGTTGAAGGATTTGCTTCGTTATATCGAAAGCCATAATAAATTGAATATCTATAATCTATATTATCTGATTTAATTTTCTCATCAATTGATCACAAAGAAAACTTCTTTTACATTTTAATATTTTTATTAAATTTAATCTTTCTACCAGAAGAAAACATAAGCATAATATATTTCATATACTTAATAAATGTATCAAATAATTTTCGAAACTACGAATTTATATATATGATCGAAAAATAATCGATCAAATTACTGAGTTCAACTGGAAGAATTTGTTTACTAGGATATGTAATTATCGAATATTCTTGTTTATATTATCTGAGTATGATCGAAATCCATAAATATTTGCTCTTTTTTATTGAATGATAAAGCACTTGATGAATAAAATATGATTAAAATCGTATACCTAAATTCACGCGCGATAGTGCTTTCAGACAATTTAAAATAAAACTACTTCAATAATTCTATTTTTAAACAATAATCTTTATTATTAATCGGCCCAAACATTTTATATAAAGATTAATCAATTACAACATATAACATTTATTGTGATTAATTTATATTGTAATTTATATCATTAGATTGATGATTGTAATTCTTTCAGCAATAATCAAAATGCATAAATACGTATATTTTTCGGTATGCCATCGGTGTATCGCGATGAAATCAAAATGCTGTCTCTTTCCAAGACTTTTTTCTCACTCGAGATTGGATCGCGTACTAGCTCTTAGATGAAGTTCTTTTGTGAAATTCTGATTCTCTTTTTGTATAGATAGAGTTTGCTTGTGTTTGGCATGTACTTATCACGATAACGTTTCTACTGATCAAGAAGAAATAGAAGTATAAGAAAAGAAAGTTTTTCTCACATTGGGACGATTTCCAACTTCGTGAATATTTGTCGTGAGCTGAGTTGTCAGAGACAGAATTTTTACAGCGATTCCTGAAAAGTGAATATTTAGTATTTATTATCTTTTACTTTTTGGGGTTTTCTTTCTCCTTTATAAATTTTACTTGAGAGAGAGAGAGAGAGAGAGAGAGAGAGAGAGAGAGAGAGAGAGGGGGGGGGAGTGAGAGGAAGGAAAGAGAGAAAGGGAATTCTAGGACAATTTTGAATGAGGATTAATCGTCTGATTCAGCTCTAATTCCGAAAGTTAGAATAAGTTAGACGTAAAATATTTGCATCCTGGGATCAATACTTTACATACTTAGAAGATATGTGAGCTATTCGCGTCGTTTGTTTTTGCGTCAGGAAAATTTGGATAGTTTGCGCTTCATCAGCTTCCTACATTTACAACATCATTACTCTTCTCTAGTAACTATCATTTTTTTAGTGGAAAATAACTTTTGGGCTAAGTTATGTAAGTTTTTCCCGAGGAATTATTCACTTTAGTTTAGTATTAAAAAATATCAAACTAATTTATTTTTCGCCGACAACATGGAATCTTTAAAGATACACGATATTTTTTTTGATTGTAAATTCTAGTAGTTAAATTTAAATCTGTAAAAATAAAATATAATTTGATTTATATAAAAATGATAAAAACTGTTGTCGAAGCTTTGACAAGTATACCAAAATTTTTCAGATTTGTATATAATCCAGAGCAATAAAATAATTTGCTTTGTTTTTCGAAAACCCCCCTAGTGTGCTGACGGAAGAATTAAAATTTCATGTTGTCAGAGGAGAGTTAATTGTTACAGCCACACTTACCGCACATTTTCTTGCAGTTATAATATATTTTATCATACAGGTTATTAAATTCTATGATATATGTATAATTTTCCACTTGGATGGAAACACGTGTAAGCGGCGTGGTAGGCAGACAACTTATGTATCGAAGCTTCTGTTAACAGTCCTCATAACTCCGGTTCTACCTTGGCGTGACCCGCGCGGCTAAATTACGCGTAAATGTACCGTGTCCATACCCTCGTAATGTCACCTATGCACCGTCAAATCCACAGATCTAGTGACAGCTGAATCCGCGTTGGCGTAATGTTCTCTCCTATCGTCGCTTAGATGCAGGTGCGTGCATCATCCACCGGTATACTGGTACTCGTCGTCGAACGGAACGGGCCATATAGATTGACCTGCGTACACATTGGCCAAGGAACGTTAATCAGGACAATTTCCCGTACAATTCTCTAATCCGGCGCGTTCAATCTCGGGACGAATGGACCGTGGATTTACAATACAATGCAAACAAGCGAAGCGTCTCTTGATTCGTGCGAGGTCCAAAATCGGAGCACTATCCCGGTCTGTAGCGTATGTGCGCATGACGTTTATGGGACGGTGACATCCTGCAGGAGGCATTACGACCGGTGGGCCAGTATCTCCATAGACTTGTCCAGTCATACCCGTAAGCTTCTAACGTGATCTTATATACGGGCCTGTATGTGTCCCCGGCAAGCCACGTCTCGCTGATATCCGGGCGATAAATTCTACGTATCAGTGCCAGGACGACAGCGAGCTGTCTTCAGGAATGACGTGATATCTAGGAAAGGATTTCAGTGCAATGTTACCCATCTTGTTTCGCTTATATCGGTAATCTAATGCATCGGCAAGAATATTGATAATCGAATGTTAAAAAGAAGCGCGTTTCTTGGAGATGAATAGCGCTTTAGGATGTTTGCATTATTGCAGAGATATACTACTGTGTGGTGATAGAAGGACAAGTACTTCCACTTACAATTAGTGCCAGAGAGAACTATTATGTCTCCGGTGTTGTTGCTAACCTGTTGTATTACTTGTGTCAACTTTCGCGCTATGATATTTAATTACAAACAGAGTGTTATACGCCTCGGAGAGCAAACTAACAATTAAATTATTATCAAAATTAAATTATCTTTTCTATCCTTTTGCTTACTTAATCTGTTTATTCTTATTTAGAACGTTTTTATATATGGAGAGATACACTGAGAAAATTATATCGAAACTCAAACTATTAATTATGTTTTAAATAAGTTTAATTAAAAATGTAAAGAGATGAAAGTGATGATTTTATTAAGAAATAGATTAAAATCATTTTATATAAATTAATTCCTAACACATAAACATGATGTTTTTTTAATAAATAAGGTAATCAATTTTTCAGATAAAATTAATTTTATTGTTTATTTTTAATAAAAAATATATATCAAGTTTATATATTGATTTAAGCTGTATAATATGTATTTTAGCTTTATAAGAGATAGAGCAACGAACGTGCATATATAAGTTTGAATAGAAAATATCATTTGCTGAGTTGCGTAATTTCGCTACAGTAAATGTTTAAGTTAAACGATTTACTTAACTAGAATTTTTACTTGAGTTACTGAAGTATAATTGTTCAAACGGTGCATAAATGTTCATTATCTTTTGTTACCGTTTGCGTTTTTATTCACTAACATCGTTCAGCTTTGCATATCATGTTCTAAATTTAACTTACACGACATGAAGAATGACAATGAAGTTTGAATGAAAAATCATATGTGCCGAACGAGTATAACGCGCATATTTGCACTCATGCGGTTTCAAATGGAATAACGGCTGATATCATCAATGGCCTTTCTGCCAAACCATCGTTTAATGTTTTTGTGAAACTGTAACAAATTTTTCCCGCATTTATTCATGACGTGATTAATAGAAATAACGATCAACGGTAGGTGGAAGTAAAATTAAATATTTGATATCGTATTCAATGTATCGTTCTCTTTTTGACGTGATGTTAATATAAACGCCAATAGAACGAGACATAAAATATAAAAATATTAGCATGCCTGAACTGAATTACTGATACATATTACACTTTCGCGCGCGCCATTTTATTGCAAATGGAATTTTACGCAAATCTTAAATTGTGCTAATTGTTTACATGTATGTAATGTTATAATCAATATTGTAGAAGAAGCGTAAAAAAATATTATTAATATTTTATGTACAGGATAGTTGTAAATTGATTTGTAACTGTTGCTTAGGTGTATTCAAGATAAGGGAATGATTGTGCTTTTGATGAGATTTCTTTTTGGAAGCAAAGCGCATCTCGGGTCTAGTCAGTGCAATCAGGATATAAAAGGCCTCGATTGGGATTGGTTGGATTTAAGGATCATTAGTAGACGCCCACGTACTACACGTAGGTAGATGAGTAAGCTGATTGGATTTATCTGATCGGCGAATTGCCAAGGGGGCTTCTCTCTCTGTTTTTCTTTTATTTTCTCTCTCTCTCTCTCTCTCTCTCTCTCTCTGCTGCGCTCTTTCCTTCATTTTCTATTCTTACCCGTTTTTCTCTTCATTCTTCTTCATTCAGGCAAACTTCTTTTTCCGTTTCTGTCCGTCTCGCTGTTTCCTCTACTCGAAATAAAAGTTGAATAATCCCGCTGAGTATCTGTAATCCTGCTCTACCGATATATAATCCGGGTTTATGGTTAATTTATTATTCGTAAAACTGTGCACATTGTCCAGAATGAACACTTTGCGCTTCGAGGTTAGATCGATTAATGAATACATAAACGAATTGGAAAGGAACAGAATACTGCAGTTTTTATTTCTTTCTTTATATACAATTTAACATGGAATCACTTAAAAAAAATATATAAAAGGATTCCATGTTACATGACTGTTGCTATCTAAAAAATTATAGACGTACAAAAAGTAGTATTGTATAATAATATTTGTATGCTGTAATGTTGTTTGTAGTTCTTAGAAAAGATACATTTAAAAATACATTAGAATGGTACACAGTAACGCGACATAGATCGGATATTGACACAAAAGTTACCACTTCGTAGTAACAGAAGAATAATCGCGTGATATAAGAACACCGAGTAACAGTGCATGCAGCACGCGATCGTGCTTGGTATCACATAGAATTGTTTTTTCCATTAGTCGTTATTCTGATGCACTGTTTTTACGTCGAACGCTGACTTGTTGGCATACGACTGCGCGGCACGCGATTTCCCAATCGAACGTTATAAACGAGTACTAACGTGCACTTGAGCGAGCTATTATATTTTTAACGATCGATAAAATGATAGCGTCAGTGGGATGTGCTGATCAGCATCAGATTATCCGTAAATGACGTACAGCCGATTTTACTATTTTAGGGGATCGCACGCATGCCAGCCTTAATTGGATCATTTAATTGGATGTACAGTTAATTTAAGCTGATTGATACGTAATTTACATATTTAACATTGAGATTAGAATTCTAGCGAAAGATAAGGGATGCGATTAAAACTTTTCGTACGTATAATGTTGCTAAATTGGTAGTCGTTTTATTATTAGAGAAACACGAATAGCGGCATATTAGTATTCTGCTATCTATATTCTATATTACCTCTCGACTCTCGATTAGACAGCTAGCGAATCTGAATTATCCATATTAAATGTTCGGTCCGTTGGTCTCAGAAGACATTTCCGCTTCATGCTCGAAGACACTTGGGATGGACACCCATACGGAGAAGACCTATTTCGCCAAATGAAGACTATGTCTGAAGACGGTTATGGTACAGACGTTACGAGCTTAAGCGCCTTCCTTCAATGGACGTTGCCAGCTTTGTGAGGCAGAAGACTTAAAAATTCTAGTACCTTCATACCATCAGCAAGCGCCAAGTAGATGAAGAGAGGGAATGAGAGGGAGAAGAAGAGGAAGAAAATCCTTGACGACGAGCGGAGTACTAAAATTCACCAGACTATCTTTGTGCCTCGAGGGTTGTTCCTTGATGTCCTTCATGCGGTGCTAGGCATCATCTCTTGCACCAGTCCTTTTCTCATATGGTAGACTGTCGTTCGTTTGATAATAGGATAAAACAGGATTCTCCCCCAAAGTGCTCGCATATACGCGCGAGAAGAAAGTATTCCATCATTTAAACATGCTAGAGGAAGTGAATTTTTATTGAAGAATGTCGCTATTTTCAATCTCAATGCGCGTATCAATCTTCATTAAAAAGATAACGAATATTCCGTTTGTCTAGTCACGTATCTTGCGGAAGAAATAAAATTTAATGGAACAATTAATATAGATAATACTTATAAAATAAAAATAAAATTTTTGCGATACGTCACAAATACAAGATTAAAGTTGTGATATAATAATTTAAATGAATTTCTTGCTCGCTTTCGCTGCATTATTACATTGTGATTCAACACATTAAAGAAAAATGTTATAAATTGTTATTTAAAGCGGATTACGTATTTAGAATTTTAGTTTCAATATAAAATTTAACGACTGTTTTTTACGAATATAGATACGAAGGATATAGAACAAATTGTGATCGCACTTGATAAGCACAGATACTAAAATTCCCAGGGGTCATATTAAAAAAGCATGCGATATATTAAATTCTAAATCTACAGACTAATAATTCTCCACGCGGACGTATTTCCGTCGTCCCAATAAGTGTCGTGCTCGATATTTTAAATTCATTTACGATAACGTTTTAAACGCTGCAGGAAATGAAAGTTGCCAAATTCAGCTGCACATTGGATCTGTGTGTATCGGATTACGGACATATAGAACGTGAAAACGGACGTGCCGAAACGTCAGTTTTCTCGGAATTAATGCGTTATTATCGGATTCGCGAATAATTTCCAATTATGTTGATTACACTGGTTATTCATGTGTCTAAAGCTATTGTTTGACCAGTTTCAATCTTGTCTGTTTGATAATCTAGTTCCTATGTTTCTATCTTGTCTCCTATGTACTCCTTGTCGACAGTATAGGAGCCATTGATTTTCAGGATGTTGGACGTAGCTCTCGGTGGTAGCCCGCAAATAAACCTAATCACGAGTACAGTGTTCTGAATTGTCAAGCCACTTTCCGTAGTACTCGTGCCGAAGCTGAAATTAGATTACTATCTCTATCAGCAAAACGACATTCAACATTGATAATGATCGCAGATCTTGAATAGTTTGACAGGTTCTAATCACGAACTTATCTTATAGTTCAGAGCAAATTTTAGACACGATGCGTGTTATCTTATTTGCACACTTTATCCACAATAATCGTTTTATTCAAATACACAAAGAACGTTTGTATCATTTACTTCTCTTTCAGAGATGAAAATAATCTTAATTCTCTTGTTTCTAAGTCAGAGGGAAATCACGCAGGAAATATATATTTGTAGTCTTTCTGCTCACACATTTTAAGAAAGCGCAAGCGTGAATATAAGTACATCGTGTATACATCAGGGGATGGTCTATGTAACGGAAGTGCCACAAATTTCCTATTTGCTTGTTCCATAGAACAACGTCTTCTTTCTCAGTGAGATCTTTACGCTTTGCCGTTGTAATGAGGGTGGATGAAGACGGCAGGGTAGATTTAATTTCCTTCGGTCTCTTCACCTTTATCATTCTCCTTTTCGGTCTCCTTCTCTTGCGCAGCGCTTAATTGTCCTTTCCCTTGCTGGTAGTTTTCTTTCGAAGATCTCAATGACATTCCGAACCTTTTACTACATTTCTTTTTGTTTTAAGTAATCGTTAGAACTGCAATGTCTTGTCTCTATTAGGATAGGACGTTATTTGTTTCAAAAAACTAATGTAGATCATTGTGTTGTTTTTTCAGTCATCCTTGACTATATGCGATTATTAGTTTTTAATTTCATTCTTCTTTTATTTTTTAAATTGTTTTACATTTTAATTAGAATGAGATATTAATTAGAGAGAGAAAGAGAGAGAGAGAGAGAGGTATAGCTTATTTTTGAATTTGACAAATAGATGACCCGAATCCGAAACTATAAGTATTTAATTCGTAAAATAATCGATTAAATATTATAGTTGTTTTCTATTAAATAGTGTACAATGTTTTTTTTAACGAAAATCTTCTTACTCGCATTTTCTTACATCGCACTTCTTTTGCCACGCAAAAACCTTGCAAAGATATGTTCACTCCCAGATGACATACTCCATCAACGCGCGCCGTATGCTTTCCTGCTCCGCTTTTTACTCGTTGAATGGCGACGGGAATGGTGACGGAAGGCGTCGCGCGCCGGGATATTACTCGGAGGAAAAAAATCGAAGTTTCGATAGAGGGCTGGGATATGAGCCGACGCGATTCTCGATCAGTGACTTGGACTATTTTTCTCCACGTTTCTATAGAACGGAATGACGTTCGAGTTGCCGGACACGTGTTACCGACAAGACCTACGAAACTTCGTCCGCTTTGGCTCGGACTTCAATCGAGGGGTATACTGGGATTTGCGATAAATGAAGAAACTTTTTTATACTCATAGATAGATAAATGATCCTTTTGATCAGGAGCCTTATCGATGCCTCTGGATGCTATGCATTTAATTATAATTTCATTTTGTCGATATCTTCCTTTCAAATTGAAAGTATTATGACTCAATACTTGCGCATTTTTTTTTCTTCTTTTCTGGTACAGTTACAGGGGCGTAACTCTCTCTGTCAGAAAAGTTTTAAAGATTACTGGTTATTTCTTAGCATCTGAATGATTTTGAAACTATTAATTGTATATTTAAAAGCATCAATGCTTGTACAATTTTCTGCATGCCTTTGACAATGTGCATTTTTTTTTTATAGCTCTTTGTACTTGTAGCTTTATGCGGTGGAAGATAGCAGGCTGTAAATTTTCGTGTAACACGTGTTCCAAATATACGGTTTTTCGTTGAAATTTCGGTTCACTGGCTTCATCGAAATCGGGGACGCACATGCACGCATGTCAGCGCGTACGTTTTTCGCAGCTGCGAATATATTGACGAATACGAATGTGCCACAGTCTCTGCACTATGTTCAGACGAAAAACTAAATGCATAATAAACTGACGGCAGTCAGTATACATGCGATAATTAATGGAGCGATGCGGACACACGAATATAATTACGAGAAAAAATTTTATACTTTACAATCTTTAAATATATATAATCTTTAATTATAATCCTTATTCTTAATTCATTTTTTACATCTATATATTTTTAATTTTGTGATTATGTAACGTGCGATTTTGAAGCAGCTTTTAAAATTCTTCGTTGAAAAATAACTTTTTCAATGCATTGAGAAAATTCGCATTTCATAAATGTGTTTCATGTTTGACTCATTTAATGGTATATTTTACAGACACACGTATTTATTGCATATATCCAGATTTGTATTATATTGTATTATATACATATATCAAGGGTGTCAATGAAGCGCACATCTTTTTTGCCTTTTTTGTGTAATATTTGTATCAAAATTACGGGATACTTGACGAGTCGTAGGTCTTTTCCCGATTGGATTCTGATTTTGCTTCATTAATCGTACGTGGAGAAGAGGACGAAGTTATTGTTGCAGTTTAAAATCTTTTCGAGTGTTTTCATGGCAGATACACACACATACACACATACATATGTACATATATGTATACATATAAAATATTTTCCTAGCATGCAACGGAAAAGCCGGGTGATCCAATTTCGTTGCGATCGTAATCGTCATATTTTACACGCGCGCATCGTCCACCATCTACAATAAACTTCGCAGTTCCGTGTTCGATACCGCGGCCAACATATCCGTGTGCATTCACCGAACTTCCCCTATTGACGGCGCCTGGCCGCATTCGTCCTGACTGCGAGGAATCAGCAACCCTCTGATGCGAGGTCGTACAACCCGCGAGTCGACCGTTGTTGGTACTTCCAGTCGTTCGCGATAGCGTCGGGGATTGCATCCGTCATTCCTCTGATGTTTGATCGGAGTACCGTGAAGAGTGAAGTGTTGGCTTATGCTTGCAAATGTATTTGACTGGTGTCAGCATTGCATTAACGCATGGCTATTCAAAGTCGTTCGGTGTACTGTCGTCGTTATCGTCAACACGAAAGAGAGTGAAATCTGCGCAACCCTATCAGATACTTCAAAGACTTTTGTTTATATTTTACGCTAAGCTGTTTGAATTCCGGATTATTCCGAAACCACGGTGACGATGGTAGACAAGCCGACATTTCGCACCTCTGTTATTTCGACTCATCTCTCGACAGTCACGGCAATTTGCCATGTAACATATGCGTGGTCTTGCCCGAGATTAAACTTATGTGTCAAAATATCGCGACTTGTGCCACCGCGCCAGCAAGAAAGGATTTTCATTTCGCATTCTGCGCATTCTCTCGTAGTGTGCAATTATACTTTGCATTACGTATTACTATCGTATTCTATCCCGGTATTACTTAGCCCTTCATTATCATTCTCATCATAGCGTGGTTCATCCGTGACCTACGTAATATTATAAGGGGCGCTGGTAACGATATTATTCTGGCATGCGTTCAAGTGGACGTTTTGGGGTTAAAGGTGAAATTGATCGTGGTTAGGTTAAGGCTGGTCAGAGCAAGGGACGTGAAATTACGATGTAACGCTGAAAGAGTTTCAGTGTCTTTGATCTGGCATCAAGCCCACAGAAATATACATAAAGATAATGACGTCTGCTTTTTATATTTGAAAAATGTACATAAAGATAATGGCATCTGCTTTTTATATCTGATTTTATGTTTTCGCAAAAAGTACGCTATTTCTGTTTTGTGTTTCAAAAATCATAGTAATCTCCTATCAGATTTATTTTGAAAATATGAATTAACTGATATTTTCCTTAATTCTAAAACAAAAAGATCTGCTATTTTATATTAGATTAGCGTTAACGATATGTTTGTTTGAGAAAATCTTGTCCCCATTACTACACTACTCCATATTTGCTATTGCAATTAAAATTCTTTATAAATTTTTCCGAATAAAGCTAAATCTTTTAGAAGCTTTATGATTCCATAAAGGTTTTCACGAGTTATTTAACATTTTTTTTATAATTCATACAACAATTAAATAGCAGTATTAATTTACGTTAATTTTGTTATTGGAAAAATAAATTGTCCGACGAAAATTTTTTTATTATCTAGATAACAGCTATTTGAAGTTTTAAAATATTTCTGTCATTTTTGTGAATGACATAAGTTATTTATAGGTTTATATACGTGTATTGCGTATTTTTAATAAACTGATAAGATACATTTGTGCGATGAGCTTAAAAGCCTTTAGAATAATGGAAAATTTAATTGTCAATCCATCAAATATGAACGCAATTTCTTGGTGCTTTTGTAGCGCTCAATAACAAAGTCGTTGGAATTTCCTTCCGCTTGGTACAATCGTGCATCTCATCAATCTCCTCACATTATTTCAAAAGGAAGCTGCGCCTCTCTAAAGTATTACGATCTACTTTGATCAATAAACTTTCCTTCTGCTTGGTGCTTATAAACATTAAGGAATACTGAAATTGCCGAGGGAATTTTACGATTTTGATAGGACCTCCTTCCGCGGTTTATGCTGGTCCGCTAGACTTTCGTCTACGGAGGTTTCAGTCAGTTAAGAGAGGGAACCTACTTACTTAATGCAACAGACAGGTCTCGGTTATACGTGATTCCTCTTCCTTTCGGTTTCTCAGTTCTCTCTCTCCTCCCATGCCATTTCTCATATTGTTCTTCCCTCTTCCTCCCCTGCCCTTCCTATCCTTCTTCCTTCTTCCCTCTTGCTATCTCTCTTGCAGTCGAGTTATCAGCAACTTTCTACTTTAACTAACAACAATTCAGTAAGCAAACAATTAAGCCTTGGTTCGTGGAAACTTCGTATGCTGTCAGGCTACGTTTGTCGGGTCGTGGCAGTATTACAGAAAGCTGCTACACGAAATTAAAGTATTAACGAGGCATGCCGTTCCCCGTGGAGCCCATTTCAAGCAAGATACTGCTAGTGCAACAACAAGTTTCGTGGCTCGAACGTCGTCCAGAATGTATCCGCTAGCCGGGTTGAATTCTTCATGAGATTCGATGGCGCTGCAGATCCCAGGAAACCAGCCGTAAAGCTGTCTAGTAACGCATGGCTTATTTGCATTTCGAATTGATAACGGTCTATCGAAATTTTTGATAGGTCTCGATAAATGACACAGTGGTGTTATTGACCTGGTATTGCTTGTGTGAGATTGTAAAAAAAAAAGAAAATAATTAGAGAGATACGATAACATTGGTGTTGCATTTAATGACGTGGAAATGGAGATAATGGGTTTGTAGATTGCGAATACGGGACACATAATGGACTTATATTTGTAATGCGAGGGTTAATACGGAAACCTGAATAATTTAAAGTCATCGAAGATGATTTCGTGCGCGGAGCGGCCGGAATTACTGCATAATGCTGGAGTTACAGACGTTAGTGACGTACGAGTGTTACGGTATTAGCGTGAGTGCAGCCATTGGTTATGGATCAATTGCATTCGGGAAGGTCCGATCGGTGGTTACGGCCTTGTGCGGAAACTGCACAATCCTGCAATGATGCATCGGAACGCCGGTAATTTCCACGATGCGCCATCCGCCATTCCACTCCGCATACTGACTAAAGTGTTCGGTCTGCAAGTCTGCTGGCTTTCGTCCGATCTGCTTGTTTCTGGATCGATCATTTCCAACTCTGCGGCGCACGTGCGGGGCTATGTCTAATAGGGGCGCATATCACGCATAACCCTTCATAGAGGATCCCATTTAACGCAGTGGTTCTCGAAACTTTTCTAATGCAAGCTCAAAAGCTCAGTTCCTCTATCGCTTATATGTGTGTAATCCATTCGTAGGAAAGCCGAAGAAGAGTATACCGCTAGTAGTTTATCCAGTTGCTATGATGGCTATTAGTCATTTTGCTCGCAAATTACATTCATTCGCTGGTGAATGGCAAATGTGTCCAAGAAAGCCGGATGATATATCTCATAAAGCAATCTCTATGCAAGCTTCCACGTCGGACTTCTGTCGATTTTGAAATTTATCGTGTAACCGCTACAAAGTAATTGAATAACGACAATAATTTTGCGTTGTATAACGACAATATAACGTAACGTTGTGAGAAAATTACGTTTCTTTAAGGCTATTTATGCGCAGGGCGCACAATAAGGATCGTATTTCCTCGGTGAGATCCTTTTGTGGTAACCGCGATTACACAAACGCTAAGAGAAATGAGAGCGCGGTAATTGAATGCGACTATAATTGGAAGTTCTTCGGGGTACCGCGATTTTTCGAGGAAACTCGCGCGAGATCTTTCCGACAGGATAAGATTTCGAGTACTCCAGGCGTTGCGCTTCGCGCAGAATTAATTAACAGAGGGCACGAATTTGCTCCTCCGTTTCGTCTCTTCAATCACCTTCTCATTATTTTACACGCACACAGTTCTTTCATCTGATTTTAACTTTAATGACAGAAATTACATGACCGCACATTCGATCCTCGTCTTGTCTTTGGCAACAACCGTCTGAAGAACGAAAGATTAATTGACCTTCTTTATCTCAACTGCCTCCCCGGTGAAACTTCGTAATCGTGTTACTTTACTTTATATCAAGTACGTTCCCAACGTAGTCGATATTGATACTGAAAAGAGGGAGAGCGAGAAAGAGAGAGAATCGGCAGAACCGTCCAGAAAACGATAAACATCTAAACGTTGAAGGAAAGCCGATACAACGATATAATCTTAACATGTTTGCGGAATATCGATTCTAAAATAAAGAATCTTTTATTTTGCGTTAATTATTTTGTGAAAAGATTAGCAAGTAAACAAAATATCAAGATTAGCTGATATAAATAAATTAAACGTATTTAGTCATGTATATTAAATTTTAGTATGTATATTAAATTTTATGAGATTATAAACCGTGTCACACATTACGTTTATTTTGTTAATTATTATATTTGCATAGTATTTCTTTATGTGAAGCCTGTCATAAGTGTTCAATGTTTATAAGGGTGAGACGAGAAGTAAGGCGAGATTTATATTCATATGATGAGCTTTAACACATTCCGATATCATTACGTTTTAGTTACATTATTCTAGTGGATGCGACACAAAGTATTTCGTGGATTCCCTGGCCAAGTAGCAACGGTTGCTGCTAAAATCTATGTGCATAACATAGCTCGTCCATAATTAGCTCGTTTCGTTGCATTTTACGAGTGCAGTAACGTCACTTGATTATACGACCACTTAGAATATTAAACGATAAAGCATGGTCGAATGCATTGTCGGCACCGATAGCTGTTCAGCTCGTTTAATTCGCCCTGCACGTCGCTTAAACCTTATTACGTGCGTGCATAAGCGATCACGTATGGCTGTTAATAAATTTCTCTTTGCATGCCGTGAGCAGTTCGGAATCGGTATTTTCCTAACCGCGAGCTGCCGACGTAATTGCGCGGATAATAATCGACGCTCATGAGCCGGAAGAAAGGAGAGAAGGGAGTAAAGCTGTAGGGAATGTACTAGATCATGCTTGATATGCCACAATTAATTTATGATGCGCTGCTTCGCGAAGGTGTTCCCACGTAAAACAGGAGAACTTCGAAGCTACTGTCTACGCGGACGAATTAAATAGCATCATAAATTGATCATATGATATCTTTCGCCGTTTTCTAAACAATTCGACAATCTAAATTATACTAAAATTTAATTTAATTTAATATTTTATTTGTAAAGAGAGATAGAAAATTCTGGAGTATCAATTTATATTCTTTATCATTATATATTTCTAATTTTGAATGAAGATAGTAGGTCACAGAAAATTTGCAACGTTTTTTCGATGGATCTCGAAATGCAACTTGTTCATTGAGCGATCGGTTCTTACTCATAGATCTAATCGTTTATGTTCAAACGCTCTGCCAGCAAAACTGAGTTTCGAAACCCGTTGAAAAAAAGTGCTGCACTCTTTCATATTATTTTTGTACATACATATAGATGTATAAATAAGCGTGCCTATATGTATGTACATAGAAAAAAGAGTACATGATAATAAAACATCGAAACATCACATCGCGCGAAATGCTCTGCTTCGTTAATGCGGTTTCATGTTTAATAAGTTCAACGTTGTTTCATTTTATGCGGTTTGTTCACGATGAAACTTCCAATCGGCGACAAACTGATCGTAACCAACAGTATAAAGCGCGAATGCATACGCGTTGGTGGTATTACAGTGTTTGACGATGTCCGTATATTATTGCTTTTTAAATAGTGTGTTTCAGGACCGATTCATCCTGCTGTCGTTAAATGTATTGCAAATTTGTTCCCGTCGCACAATATTCAAAACTGATTTGGTTATTACCGTCACAAATTAAAATCCCCAGTGCGGTAGTACACATGCTGCTAGTCATTTTTCGTACCCACCTTTTTGATACCCGAATATTCAATATTCGACAATCGACTGGGCTGTTCAGAAATTAGTTCGCTTACGGCTTTCGACAGCAAGTGAATACAACTGTACGCAAATAGAGCGGAAAAAGGGATCAACTTACATTGCGTGGTATTTCATTTCCAATCACGTGAAATCAACAAGCAATTGTAACAGAAATTTATTTTAATTTGATCGAAAGTATATAGAAACATTTCAATTAAATGTTTTATTAACATGCAATTGCCCGATAGTCGAAATTTTACTTTTATTATATACAATTATTGACATCAGATTTCGATACGTATTTCTAAGTAGATAGAGTAAAAACAATAACGGCTAAAATTGCCAGTAATTTTTGTGTAGTCAGTTATAAAACCGGACGGGCTGCGTGGGGGTTAAAAATCTTGAAATTATAAGCGCTCTACCATGGTCGAAGTGAAAAACTGGCGCGATTCAACGCGGCGTGAAATTAAGTGGTTTCGCGAAGATTAATACCGGCCGATTACAGCTAAAAATACGTTCTCGAGCAACGCCCGACATGGCCGTACGCCGTCGTTAGTAATTCTAATCTTTTTTGTTTTTTTTTATTATGCAAATGCGGTGCTTGCGTGCGGATATCACCGGGCTTTTGCGATCGCGTGCGAATTTCTTGGTACAACGTATCGTCCACCGTTATTAGCGGTGCGGCTTATCACGGCACGTATATATGATTGCATAACGATTCCGATTTTTCAGAGCTTATTGCGCACTGTGTACTTTCGTTTGCGGCTGATAACAATTTGACGATCAATCACCATAGTAATGTTCTCGCGTACGCCGTCGTTCTTTTTTCCTTTGTGCGATGACTAATTTGCTCTACTCCGGTTAGGGTTGTAAAAAAGAGGTTTGCACCCTCATGGGGTTGATACCCGATGCGAGTGCATCCGGCCGGTGGTGATGTATTATTCAACGGTTACCTTTTTTTTTTTCATGCGCCAAGAAAGTAATGCCTATCGTAAAGTTGACTGATTACGAGACAAGGAGGGCGAAAATGCGCAGAACGCGCCGATACAGGCTCGGGCAAAGTACGAAAAAAGAAGATAATTTGTACATCCCAGTTTTATGCATTGCATAGGCGCGGTTATAATGCAGCGGTCTGACATCACATTTTTTTTTTAAACCTAGCAACACGCTGTGCTCTTAGTAGTAGTTGTGGCACTTTTTCACGTTTTACTTTTTCTCTAACCTATCCCGCCATTTAATATTTTTTTTCCGCGTGGACAACTTCTAACACACACATACATACATATATATATATATATTTAAGCTTGTTGAAAAAGCTACGTTGAAAAGTGTTAAATTATTTGAATATACGTTATACGAATTGCACATGAAGTAATAAATTATTTCTTAATAGTTGATCGATTACTTTTATCCAAAGAAAGTTAATTTGATATATGAAACCAATCAAAAGTTAGATTAAAAATTAGTATTTCCAATTTCAAAGACTGCTTTCAGAAAGTTATTTCGCGTGAAAGTAACTTCGACTCGATAGTAGAAACAAATGATGGAAATGATCGATAGTGACGGCAATTCTTTGACAGCAATCGCGGAGTAAATTTTTCGTGTCGATTACATTGTGGGAGAGAACCCCGTTTCATATATTTTTATATAATAATATTAGCGTTAAATTGCTGATGTAATTTGCATGCACTTCAACGATTATTACGAAAATGGCAAACAAGGAAACAAAAACTGGGAGAAAGAGCAAAAGGGTAAAGCCTATAAAAATCGCTGCTCTAGTCGTCTCAGCTATACAGGATCTTCGCGAAACTAAGGGCTCTACACCTAAAAAGATTACAGGATATATTAGTTACGCTTCAAGCATACCTGAACAACGAGTTAAACGACAAGTGAGCGGAATCTAGAATCTTATTTTTGTGCAAAATTTTAATATTCGTCCCAGTAACAATTATTCTATGTATTTTCAATTTTAACTGTAATTATTTAATGTTTGCTGTGAATAACGCATGCAGCGTATATTATATTAATGTACGCCTGTAATGTTTGCGATTTTGATTGGCCGAGTGCTATTAAACATCTTAACAACACATATTGATGCAAAACCGTCGTTTCAAGCAAAAAACGATAGCGTTGATTGAAATCAACGTCAGCAATCCTTTTTAGTACTTTTTTTATTTTTACATGTCAATCACTGTCGCAGGCATGCGTATGAAACGGCGTACGAGTGCCAAGTTCACGTCAATTCGTTCAAATCGTTCTGAATAACGATATTTTAATGGAAGAAATTTGGGAATTTATGATGGTTCTCTTTGTTTTAATTAGAGAAATTGAAGATTGCGTAATTGCGCCACTCCAGACTTTGACGATTGCACTCGATAGTTGATCTTTTGCATTGTGCTTTCGCACAATCCGTTTTTATCCTAAGCTTAACACAATTTCCACGATAAATTAGGTGAAGGCGGCTTTGAAGCGAGGCGTGGAGTATGGTATTCTGCGACGATACCGCGGTCATTACTTTCTTCCCACTGGCGACGAGTTGGATCGCGCGAATCGCATTGCTATACGATTTGCAAAATTGTCGACACCCGCGCCAACTACATTCGCCAAGTCTAAAATCAAGTCTTCCCGGAAGATGAAGAATAGTAAGAGACCCCAAAGAATTGGTAATAAAACGCGAAAAAGTGAAAAAGTTGAGAAAACCCGCTCCCCCACTGTCTCAGCCAGTTCGAGTTTGACGAACGAAATTGCCAGTGACATTGCCAGTCCGAGAACTGAGTAAAATTATTTCACAATTTGTACAGCTTCAGGAAAAGATTTTTTTCGTGTTATATGACATTAAAGTCCTGTTCTGCGTCCTTTTTATTCTACTGCGTAACGTGCGTTTGTGCATAACTGCTATCAATTTTTCATTAAGCAGAGTATAAAAGTGATTTATTGGCAATCAATTGATTGATATAAATTTTATATGATTGTGTTTGTGTATAAATGAATCTATCTGAAATGTTACTGTATTGTATCGAAATATTGCTAAATAATAAGAAGATATATTACAATATTTAAGAATGATATACGTATTGAGTATAACGGAAGTAAGCATGATAATTTATTGCGTTTCATTCGTTTATAAGTTATTAGAATAATATTTAAATGGTAAATAATCGTATTTGGGACAGAGTTTCATTGCTACTGAAATTTTAATATCTTTTAGCAGAGCGGGATGAACGGTAGTATTGGGGACAATCAATCGTGGGAGACGAATCAATCGTTTTCTATTACAACGGTATATCGATTTATCCGACCTGACGTCCCACCGCTTCCGCTTGCTCGCGCTGTGGCAGAATTAAGTGAAATGAGGAACGAGGTTTTTTTTCGTAAATTGCACCGGAGGCAAGACGACCATTTATAAAAGTTAGGAGCTTCTTACCCGGACCGATAAACTTAATAGCTTCAGAAATTTACGGGGTTTGGCATGCTGAGGAGAAAATTTTGCGCGCCTCTGTTTTCTTGCGATCGATCGCTCGCTACTTCTTCCTTCTTTTATTGGATACATCCACGCCATTACGCCCGCGAAATAATTTTGTTCTCACTCCGTCTTGCATCTCCCCCTTTTCCCTCGCCCCCCCCTCTCTCTCTCTCCTTCTCTATGTATACATCTTGTAGTGCAATATCTTCGATGAAACGTATTTACGGCGCCATGACGGCGGATTTAACGGCGGGTTGTGTAAGTTACGTTTCCTATGACTATGCGAGAAAACGCAATATAAATCGTAAAAGACGCGAATAATAGTTCGTCGATGATACAAATGCAGTAATGCAACATCGGTCGATATAGCGTATTGAATGGAAAATCTGGTAATTACGATCGATAACTTCGCACGTCGCAACATGATGTTGCTTCCGCTATCCGATAATGCCTGGATTAATTTGATGCCGGGATCGAATAGCCGCATAATTACGTTCGCACGGCTAATGTCGAAGTGCATTCTCTACTTCAAGACTCTTCTGATATTGCAGGAAGCTCACTTATCAGACTTAATTCAACTTTACAGATAGAATTATATATCGACATGTTAAAACAGATATTAATAACTCTACATTATAAGGTTAAATAATTAGAGTGTCACGAGTGCTATTAAGTCACGAGAATATAACATGCGTGATAAATTGTTAGTCGAGTAATGTTAGGAATGCAATAGATAAAAGACAACATAGTTACTTCTAGACTCGTTCTTTTTTGTCACCTTATTTTATTTGCGCGCGCACATTTCTGCACGATGGGTTTCCTTTCTTTTTTGCGGAGTTCACGTGAGTTATATTGGTTTACTTGGAATTTCGGAAGCAAACTGGAATACAGTTGGTGTTTCGTGAATTTGTTTCGAGACGACTGGTCTGGAATTCCGCCGGGATCCGATTAAATTCCGTGAGAGAAATGGTTTTAGTCCCGACGGCCTATAATCTCGAAAGCATAGTCTGGCTATGAACAACGGGTATCATGGGACAATTCGAATCCGTTTAAATGATAATTTGAAAAGCTAGTTGGCATCTAAAGCTGTCGCTATATCGCTAGTGGCCCGTGTAACGATCAAATTGAATGACAATGTCGGGCAAACTGAGGATAGTGTATATATAACTCTTTGTTGACTAGTTTGCATGCACACACAGCTAGCTTGCAATCTAACAATTTCCTACGTGTGTGTATATTTTTATATTTTAATTAAAATAAGCGCACAGAAGCTTCTGACTGCACACAGAGATCAAAATATGTGATTTATATATTTTATTTGAAACTTAGTTTTTTTGTCATTAAATATGTTAGAGGTATTAAAATGTTCTGGTATTCGCGCGCGATTATTTGAAATGAAAACCCATACATTTTGTCATACAATTAAAATCAAATAAATTCGAAATAGTTTCCAGATTTTAAATAACAAATCGAAGGACTCTTTCTATGCAAAACAAATAATAATAAGTAACGGGCACAGTAAGAGTCAACACATTTCTTTGAAATTAACAAGAAATATATTATAATTAACAGAGGTAAAATTACATAACGCAAAAATTAGAATCGAAATTACGAAAATGATTACAAGTTACAAGTTTCGGCTACCGGATCGAGCCCTCTTCAGGCATTAACATAACGGAAAAATCGCAGAATGAAATCAGTTATCGCAAATGATCGCATATATCGAATATTCACAGTTCGGGTGAGTCTCTTGATGTCGAGTTCAACATTATGTCCATACGATTGAACCATCAAATGTATTAAAGATATCTTGGCAAAGCTCTAGTTGATAAAAAGATAAATTAAAAGCGTACTACAAAAACAATCCACGCGTAAATAAGTTGACACTACTGGAAATCTAATAAAAAATAATAAGGAATATAATAAAAACTCACCAGAACTCATGTGTAACAAATTCAAAAGAGCGTATCCAAAAAGGAATAAAAAACTTTTGAAATATATACGGAAAGAATTTCCAGATTTTGTTGGTTATTAATAGTGCGCGGTTAGTCTGCGCGAATAGAATCGGAATATCAATAATTCTATTAACATGCATTCCTTTGCAGCTCGATGGGGATACCAAGCTATTACGAAATTTCGCTTACGCGACGGTCATGACGGGGGGAATGCGTGGCGATTGCGGTAACGTAGACCAGAGATTGAGTTTTCCCAGGAGAGTGTGCGTGTCGTGGAAAGCGATGGGGGGCTTTATTTCGTGTATAATTGTAAGTTGCTCGACTCGGTCGTATCAAGGAGTCCGAATGAATGCCGTTAGTTCGAATTCCGCCGAGCTTCGCGGTTCCGCAACTGCAATTGCGTGGCTGCCGTCGAGCAATACGATCTCGACTGACCTCTACGTTGTTGCTGCTTGCGGAAGGAAGATATAGAGAGTTCCTCTACATCCAGGAAATTCGAGAATGGGACCAAAAGCGATTGCAGTAGACTGCAAAAGTATCCGTAGTCTTGAAAGTGGCGAGCTGTACTGATGATTACTCGGATTAATCATTTTATTCGGGAATACGCTTAATCCGGGATTTCTCATTGTTCCATGAACACAAATTAAGTTCCATTGCGAGACTACGCAAAATTTATTTAGAATGCGCAGTCGCTTCGGAGTTACTTTTTCAATATCTTCGACATTCGCATGTATCTCATATTTCATTAGTCTAAGTTCACAACCTTGTTTTAAGAGGCTGTAAGCCGTAAAGCCTTAAGAAATTGACCAATCACAGTTGAACATAAAAAAAAAATAATCAACTGTGATTGGTCAATTTCTTACGGCTTTACGACTTAGAGCTTCTTAAAGTAAAGTTGTGGACCTAGACTTATTCCTTGTTAAGTATTAATCTATATTATTCAGAAGCGACACGGCTTTGTCAATCTACGGAAAATTGATGGTAAGAAGGCACGGAAGATATGTGCCGCAGAGTATTTTATGCGGTGTCGTCTTTCACAATGAAATATGCTTTATTGCTATGAGGGATTTCCGTGACGTTAATGGGTAAATTCAACATCGCAGCGTAAATTCTGTTGAACGATGTAATCGTGATAATCCAGGCAGGAGCTACGCGCAAGAGACATTTCGCGTCTCATTCTCATGGAACTCGCGGAAGCTTACGGGACGTGATAGAAGCGAATTGTACCAAAGCAGACTTTTGCATCGACGATAGTTCAAATTCATTGGCCTCTGCTCGACATGTTTACGTGATAGTCATCCGTAAGCGGTAGATTGTTTGCACCGGTCATTGCATACGAACGAGATGCATCCGATGGATCCATAGCTTATCTGTTCAGACCGAAATAACTTGTCGCGCTTGATTACGAAGGCTATATTTTTTCCTGTACATCAGTAAACCGTATTGGATTTAGTTAATCGGCAATCCGTAAAGTCTGTTTGCAAAGTGTATTGTTAGGTGATTTTATTCAGATATTTTTTTTTATGTAAATTGAACAATCAATATTGAAATTTCGCGTATCGATTTATTTTTACTCATTTATTGTGATATTAGCGTAACTTAACAAATGAAAAGGGGCGATAGAGTTTGATTTTTATAGAGTTGTATGGTTCAGATCAGTAATTATACATTATTTGGATCTAATAGGATAGTGCAATGTTGACCATTTGGAATCCTGTTGCATGCACAGGATCGTGGCAAGATAATAGTCTCATGTGCCCATATCTCACACATATTCGCAGAATAACGTAGACTATAATAATAGCCACAAACATACTTGACCGCAAAACCGCAGCTTACTTCAATGGCTTATTATATCCATTGTTAAAATGAAGAATTAAAATACTAGACAATAATTTCTTCAATTTACCTAACAAAAGTATATTTAATGTTTAATTTCTGATGTTATTCTAATATTTTTAAACAGTTTAAATTTAATGATTATTTTTCATTTTTTTTCGAACACGATTTATGTTTGGCTTTTTAAGTTTTTATATTACGAGATAATTGAAGGGGGGCTTAGAAATTGTATTGACTGTATCGTTTAAACACGAACAGCTTTGTAAATTGTGGAAATTTATTCGTGAATTATCTCGAGATTAGATTTTCGTACAAACGGTAATGAACGCACGGTAGCTCGCGCTGCTCACAATTTCCGCCTGAAGTCGTAGGAGGTATTAGTTCGAGTTACAGAGATGTTGGCGTCTTCGAAGTTGCAATTGCACGACAGAAGCAACGTAATAACTTCTATTGCATGTAGGATGCGATTGTCTTGTACTGTTGCGATATCCGCGGGAATGTAAGGAGATTTACTCTTGACTAGAAATGAATCAGTATCCTGGTAATTATGTCCATAATTGCGTCAATTAATGATTTATTCATGACATACTCAGTGTCCCGTTACCTATTAAGCTACCGAATGCACTAATGGCCGATGTCGTTTGAGAGAATGCGAATAATTATCTTAAATTGGTAGCTTTAACGTAGTTATTCTGCTTGTTAATTAATGCATCGTATTCTCAACAAAATGCGTAATAGTATAATAATGTCAGGTTTCAGCAAACCTATATTGGCCATACGTATAACGTTATCTCATTATATTCCTATCCTTTTTCGATAATTCCATGTCTGCAAATAATACAAGCTTGCCCAGGCTGAAAGGGTGTGGAAATCCTGTCGTTTGACCATGCGAGGTCTTGGAAGCGGCTCGTTGCATCCGCAATCGCGCGTATTAATCGATTCCCTCGGGAATACATCAAGCAGAAGACGGTTGGAGACCAAAGGGTCACTGTGCACCTCGTGTGCGAAACGACCCTTTGGAGCAGTAAGCTGGCCAAACGGAATGCATGACGTTTCTACGATCCATGATGCCTTTTGTGGTACCTACCTAGCAGTGGTAATCCTCTATATGCATATATATTCAAATATATAGAAGGTAAAGTATTATTTCTTTTCAAGCTGTCACATAATATCACTGCAGATGAAAGACTTTAAGAAATGTAGTATTTGTATTGAGCTAAACGAAAATTGATACAAACGTCAATACTTTTTACATATGAGACTGTGAGAAGTAAAAAGGATTTTATGTAAAAATGTTTTAAGTCCGCGCAAGGATCTAATAATAGTTATAATGTGCTCTTGCTCGGAGACTCGAAATATTTTTGATAACATCACATTTTTTTTATCCTACGATATTATTATGTACAAAAAATATGTACAAAAAATATTGTCGCCACCTTTCCCACTTTGTGTTACTTAATAGAAAAATATTATATTTACAAATATCACATACGTCTCTCGAGATATCTATAATGATATTATATTATGCAGCTGTAGTGGAACGTTGAAAGCGTGTCAGGTTATCTTTGTGGGTAAAATGTTGTGACGTTCAAGTAGCGATTATTTACCAAGGATTATTGATGTATTTCATCCTTTTATGCAATTATATGTCATCGTATTGGCGGCAAGTATCTGGAATAAACATGAGATGCAAAGCGCTAATATAGAACAAGTACAATGAAGAGCAAACGAAAGCAGCGATAACAATGAAGTGTACTTTGGAACGCGCTCGTTCGCGCGATGAGAAATGCGCAAACGTGCGAAGCAGGTCGTAAAGTAAAGTGAGTAAACAGTAAAGCAAGGCGTGTAAATATTCCAGAATATTCCAAGTCTCATTTTACCAGAGAGAACTGTAGTAGATTAATGCAAGATTCAATCGTCACTGGGATTAATTTATATTTGGATAATATTTCTTTGGTTTGTTAACGTAAATTATTTGAACGATTAGAATGCACTGTACGCGTCGCGCATAACATAATTATTCTATTTCAAATTCAAACCAAACGAGCATCAGGTGAGCATATTTCCACGTATAATTTTGTATTATATCACATATGCGATATACAGATATCGGGTAAATTCTGGAAGTTTGCGATGGCAAATAATTTCGTTGCATTCAAGAGAATTATACGTTGCACGAAATCGTCCCACAATTTAGTTAGACGAAGCGACATTTGTATTACTCGAGCGAACACTTTTAGATATTAATATATACGAAGTAGTTGCTATACATAGTGGCGTGATTGTGCAAGCTATATACGACTACCATTAAGGTGATAGAGTGCGCAATCTACGTCCCAATATTTTCTCAATCTCTACGTGCAAACAAGATAATCGAAATGAGTGTCAATAAAGAATGCATGCTTCGCTATTATATTGCCTCTTAGCCGAGCACAGATAACTCGTGTTATCCTCGAAAACTATAGCCGGTCTATTAAGTCTCGTAGCTTTTACTGTTACGAGCTTTATATTGCTTGTCTACAGCGAAAGCTACAGAAAATGTATATTTTCTACGGATTGCTTGCTCGTTGCCATTATTATTATTATTATGATTACTGAAACTTCTTATTAATATTGTTTTTCTTCGTATTGTTTTTGAATGCATATTTAACGCGATAGCAGATGCATTTCATTGCATTTATGCATGTTGAAAAATTTTGTTCGCATAAATGTTTGAACGATTTGACAGTTTCACGGAACGACGAGAAGCTCCGTTGAATTCACTGGACAAGCATTGCATATTTTATAAAATGTCATCACGTAGAGGATATGTTTGCTTTTGTAAACGGAAATGTTCATCTATTTCTGTCTTTTATCTATACAATTCGTTTTATATTTATGATATCGTTAAATGTCTTTGACGTAAAATTGTTTCTTTTTGGTAAGAATTTCTATTGCTCAAATTTACTATATTGCAGAATTTTGATATTATATAACATTTACATGCATTCTCTTACAATTGTTGCTTTATATCACCCTTATTTCAGTCGTTTACTCTCGATATCTCTTGTTTCCTCTTCCCCTTCTGGCGCGAGACAGTCGACCGAAATTAAAGCGTTCCAGAATAATGAAGTTAAAGTCTCGGCACATTTCCGCATTTCCCCTTTAGTCCGCCGGGAGGAAGCTCGCTGGAGGACAAAGACAGTGTCGCGGTGAAACGGAGAAAAATAAAGCCGGAGGTAGAAAAAGGTGGAGGAGCAGGCACGTCCTTTCGACCCAAACCACCCTCACATCTCCCCGCTACACCAACCGCCAATGGCCACGTTCCGCCCTGAACACTGGTTAGCACTGTCGCCTGCGTCCCTTTCTCTCTCATCCTCGCGAACGACCACATGCGAACGCGTAGGTGATCATGGATCGACACACATACACCTGAATGAAATGGCGTATTCACTAAAAGGGTACGAACACCGAATACGAGGCAGGTACAATGCGTGCTCGTTGAGAATGGTATAGTGGGAAAATGGATCTGGTTGAAGAGACGTTCCCCGTACATACAGAGTACAAATCGGAGTTTGCGTGCACCGTTGCCCTTGGAAAAGTTGAAATTGTTTTTTTTTTTTACCTTTCCCATGCATGTAACTTCGATATAACAATCAAAACTTTATCGCAAATACTAAAGAGAAGCTAAATCGTTTTCTAGTCTTTTAAATTTCTAGTGAAAAGACACGTCGATTTGCATTTGAAATTTTTCTTTCGTAAAATCAAATACAATTGCAAATTTTCGTTTTGCATAGATTTTAAATATGTACTTTTTCCCTAGTTTCGTGCGTTTTGTTATATAAACATGTAATTCTCGAGATATCTTGATTTGCTTGAAACGACGTGCTACGAATACGTATGGGGAAGCATTTAAGAGAAAGAAGAGGAAAACAACGCGTTCGATTACGGCACATCGTAATATATAGTCCCACGCTTACACAGGGGAAAGGCGCCCGCCTCCTAAATTCTCTTAAGCCTGCTGAGTGAAAAAGGGAAGACCGAGGAAGAACTCTCTGATTTGATAATACCCTGCGGATTTCGCGGTGGGTTTGGTACACGATGTTTCTTCGTGATTTATTCTGCGATCACGTGTATGGTGAGCAAATGAATTTTTATGAACCATCGGTCAGAGTGTCTCCATAAAGATTTAAACGGTTGAATCGATAGAAAAACATTGGTTCGTATTCATGCAAAATCAACTCTAAATATTACTCGCTTCTGGATTTTATCTATCTTGTATACATTGAAAACATCATAGACGGCTGCTATTTCGTTGGTTCGATGATTTGATTTAAGCTCGCCTTTAAAACCATTTGGAAATCTGCACGATGTTCAGGATTAAATATTAATAACGGTTTAAATAATTCAACAAGAAACTTGAAAAGCTTTATTTCTTTAACACGGATACTTTCTGACAGTTTTATTAAAAATTAATGTTTAAATCTGAAGTTTTGTAGAGAAGTTAACTATCTCGACTTTTTTGTACGTTAACCGTTCATAAATTTAAGAGTCTCGCAAAGTGCTGAAATATGTCTGCGCAGAATTTTATGCTTGTAAAAAATGATAAAGAAAAGATTATTCGTTGAATGACCTTATAATTTGTGTGTGTGTACAGTTCAATCTACTAAATATCATTATACACACAATATCACGTACACAGCACACACAAATGAAGTATAATAGGTACATATCATTAATAGAAATTTAAGATAGAATCGTGGAATGATAATGATCAATGTATAACAATAATGCAATTTCTTTATTTTATAGAAAAATTATAATATTTTCACGTAATAGGTAAATGTGGTAGAATCAAATATTATATAAAATTTAAATAATTAAAACATATAACCAAACGTCAGAGAGCAAAGAAGGGAGAAGAGAAATATAGTAATATTAAAAATAAATACCTACGGACATATACAGAACAAATAATTCAACAAATAATAGCACCTATATTTCACACACTACGGACGACAGAAAAATAGCAAACGAAAGAGATGATAAATGTGAAGCTTCAGGAACGGAGCTATCTTTACCTTAAATCGCAATATTTCGTGAAATAGAAATACAAAAAAAAAAGGATAAAATAGTGCATCATGAAAAGTAAAATAAATTCAATGGATACGCGTTTTGGCGCTTCATTTATATATACATGTTGATGATATGATGCTAGAAGTTCGATAAATTACATTTTTCAAGGGTGTAGCATTTTTCTTGTGCATTATGCAATACTTTATTGATATCTTTCCATCATGACTTTACTTCGTGACGCAGCATTGAATTTTTGAAGTATGCTGTATATACACTTGCAGACACAGTTTTACTGGTATTGTTGATCGAGCAGATCGACATTGCTCGGATCTGTTGGTCTTTGTTTAATTTTGTTTGTGCGATGACATAAGTAAATATCGATTATCCTATGCAGCATATGAGGGATGGCTCGAGATAGCCTCTTTGGACAGAAGCTATAGTTAGCAATATAACTTCTCCGAAAACGAGTGTGCCGCTTTTCGTGGCGAATCGCATTCGTCAGTCACTACTTCCGTTCACTCCATTTTTCGTCCAGTCTTCGTCGCCTAGCTTGAAAACGGCCCTCTTCCTCCGTCGGGATGTAATAACTCTACATTTCCCCGGCTCGACGACGTCTCACCGCGACAAATAAAACACATCGCTACTCGACCGAACAAATCGACTTTCCGTCCTTGCTCATCTATTAGAGCAAGATCGATGGCCGAGTATAGATCGGAGCCGAGACTTTTGAAACCGGTAGTAGTCCTTGCCTGGTAATGTGGAACATTGAGGTTTGCTTCTTGTCCAAATTTTATCAACCTTTCATATTTTTAGACATTTTGTAGTAACATATGTGTGCACGTACTATATGTGCGAAAAAAAAGTTTTAGTTTGTATTTTATATAACTTTTGTAATTTATATTTTGAAAATTTAAAATAAATAAAGTAGATTAAAATAGTTTTTTGCTATGATTATTTAAATATGAATACATAGGCACATGATTTATTTATTAAAAGAATACTTAAAATTACGCTAGATTTTCCAATGAACTGTATGAAAATAATTGGCTGCTAATGAATGCACTTTTACTCTGTTTGACCTGTTTTTGCATTCCGATGGTGTTTGAAATATCCAAGTTGTTATTATATATTTGCAGCGTGCGTAATCTTACCGCCGAGATACTACCGTGTTTCCTGACATGAGCTAAAATTGAAGAATCTTTATAATGTCATATTATTTATAAATTCTTATTAATTATTTAATTCTTTCTTCTTAATCTTTAATTCTTTACGATTTTTACGATTTTTTTTCTACATTATCCTACTTTGTTACTTATAAAAAAACAATTATTAGTGTTACCTTCCGTTTCTCATCAATTTCTATCTCTGGATGTTTAAGATTAATTTTTCGCAAACTGTCCCGAATTTTTATTTCTTTATTTTACTTGGTACGTGTCTGTCGTAGTGGAGATGCGACGGCAATGAGAACCCAAAAGATAAGAAAGAAAAATGCTCACGCAGTGAGCGGGCGACACGGGCGGACTTTCACGAAATCTGCTATGTCAGGAGAATTCCTGCAGGAACCCTACTGATCTTTGCACGCGAATATTCCACGATAAAATATTCTTAACTGGTCGCGCGGTCGTATTTGAGCGAAGGGCGGTGCCGGTTGGCATATATGTTAGTGCGCACCCCTCATTTTCTTTTCCTACTGACATAGCGATTCTTATCTCATCGTCCTCCCGATCTCATGATACCTTGCCAGATACGAGAACGAGCGGAGAGATTCAATTATTGCTCTGAGACCCAATCCTTTAAACGCTCTCCGAGCCACTTCCGAGATAACTCGTTCCGATATTATTTCCTTTATTCAAGAAAGCGATTGTCACAGACCGTTTTTCATACTTTGTTCTTGCTTCTTTAAATATTTCTAAAAATTGAAGAAACATAATTATTATATATGTTGATTTAATATATTTAATTGGATTTAATTATATTATATAGCAACGTATACGATTGTACAATAATTATCTTAAAAGAATCAAAATACTGAAAAATATTATAATAATAATTATTCTTATATGAAATTTACGCAGGAACAACTGTTCTCTGAATCACTGTAGAGAATTCGAGTTATTATAGTTATTTAATCGGTTGAAAGACGGATGCATCTGCCATGTTAAGATGTAGAATTCGCTGTAGTTTCCGTAGTTTAGGCAGTTAAAGTGTCGGGATTGGTAGGTGTAAGGGGTGACAGAGAATATACGAGGGATAATAGAAAGTCACGTATATGGCATTCGTCAACGACCCAAATAAACCACAGTGCTCTGTCTTCTCTCGACCGAATCGTTCGCGCCTTATTAACTTTCGTTCTGCTTCCATCAATTTCCGTGAGTTATCCGTTTCACAGAAAACTGTGTGAAATTAATTTCCTACAATTCCTGGCGACTTCTGGAGACTGTTGCTATATATACGATCGTACAGAAATTTAAAGCTACTTTAATTAATCATTTTGCAAACAGAAATTATGCATGGAAAGGACGGTTTTAATGAAATATCTATGAATTTTAACTAGATATAGATCTAAAAATAATTTTGTTAAACTGTCAGAATTATATAAAACGCTTAAACTGGTTGCGAGAATGTTAAAACTTTTTGCAGCATCACTCATGCTTGAGTTTTTTACATATTATTTTGATGGCCCAACAAAATTGTTCATCTCTGTGTTTATATAAATTTTCAGATATTTTAGCAAAATCGTTCTTTCTACGCATGAACCTATAAGAAAGCAAGTAAAAGAGACAAATAAATTTATTGTTAGAAACTGGAATGTTAGGATACAAGAAAATATAATGGAGATTTTCTTTGTTTATTATATTAACATTTTTGTCTGTTCTTTTCAGCAAGACGGAATATATATCTGTTATAATTCCGACTAGGAGGTACTTTGACTGTAGCTACAATTCTCACTTGTACAAGCCTCTAAGCACCTCTTAATCGTCTTTTAGAGGAAAATACCCATAAACGACCATTCATCACACTCCGTACATCTAAAATGCGTCAAATCTCTATTTTCAGAAGTACATCGGGATGCATACTCGCAGATACGTGTAGCGAGATGAAGCGCATACGTCCCAGAATTATTCCCGAATTACTCCGGCCGCGTCAATAATGTAGCATTATCGCGTTACTGAAAAGTCGGCGCGAGCTCTCTCCTGTCGGGGCTGACAAATCTCATAGTTCGCGGGAACGAATGGAGAATATACTTCGGTCCGTTTATGCAAATTGCTACTTACGAGGAGAAAACGTTTGCGACTTTTTCCGCCGTGAAATAAAGTGCATAACGAGGACTCAACGTGTTATACTGGTTCGCTTAGATGCATGCGTTAAAAACACAGTATTGAAATATGTATGTGATGTACAATATAAGTATGCATATTGAGTGTTTTTGTATATCTTATAATTGCCAGTGAAAGATTTTCTCTCGCGAAAAATCTTATAATTAATGTTTTTTTTATTTCAGGTTTCTAAATTTTGAATTATTCGAAAGTCAAGTATTAGAACAATTCTCGATAAGTGGATATAAAATTAATTCATATGTGTAGCTCACATTTGATTAGCACGCGTTAACAATTTATTATCTTAGACTCATTTGTACCTATTTTAAACTCGGTAATAACATTTTAATTACATTTTGTAACGTTTCAAGATTTAATTATTAAACGACTTCCCTAAAGACACCCTTTTGTCACCTGTGAATCAGCTCTTAAATGTTTTTGCATGTACAGAATCTTGTAGATACAAGGGCGATAAATGGTTTTCCGTACTGGAGTACCATCAGCCTGGAAAACATTATACCGCCAATGTTCTCGCATTCATAGCGGTCCTTATCGACCACAAAGTCGTAAATCATGGTTACGTTTAGCCCATTGCACGAGATAGAGCCCCTTACCACGAGAGGGTGTAGCGAATCCCTCCTCGAGCAATTACGATCCCAGCTATGGCAAAGCCTCGAGGGTCCAAACGAGGAGGATATGGGCGTGTTTGAAGGCATATGATCTACTTATATGCGATTAACCTGTAGGCCACGTTTATAAGTCTCGTATTTATGCACGTATGTGCGTATGTCAATAAAAAAAAAGTTTAATGTAGATAAGAATATCAGGCACAATTGAGCGCATATAAACTAGCAATATAAATATTTAAATTGGTTATTAAGCTTTAAATCAATAGAGATGCATGCATATATTCATAGTGCGTTATATCAAGTCTTTTAAGATTGATATTATAATTAATAGTAATTAATATGCATTTTCTTTCGAACATGCTTGCAAGAGAGAAAAAAGAAGTTTATGTAGCGGACAAATAAAAATACCATTTCACTAAACTGCATCTGCGTGCACATCCACCGTATACGAAATCTCCAATATTTAAGTACAAAGCATACACGATACGCCGAGTATTTTGAGTTTGCGCTTCGCACGCGGGAAAAGACAGGATGAATAAAATATTAACAGTCAATTTAAGCGGGACTTTTTCTGCGGCATTGAAACGAGACGTTTATACGCTTTGGACAGCGACGCATTATAGTGCCACACCTGAGTGCCATTATTTACAATTTTTCCGGATATATATATATATA
>NW_017304543.1:1176798-1188550 GCF_001594115.1 Trachymyrmex septentrionalis
TCTACTAGTGATGGACGGACGAGCTCGCATACCATGCGTGCGCTTCCCGTTCGAATTCGCAAGGTGCATACGCCGGATAAAATACCAGAACTCCATTTCGTCTGGAATTGCAATTTTGCGGGATTCACCTATGGTCCCTCTTTCCGCCCGTTCTCTCCCTGCCATCCTCTGTTCCGCTGGCTTTCTACATCGGAGCGCGCACGGCGTGCATTATATCAACGTGAATGCGCGTACGGTGGTGAGCCCGCGGGGTGAGCGGAGATGTATGTTGCGTTTCGCTCTGGGAAAACAACAGGCTGCTACACGGATATGACGCGCATCTTCAGTCGGAAAATTCACTGAAAATGTCGTTGCCGATCGCGCCGGAGGCGAAGGATCATCGTGCGGCATCAGGGCTCCTCGCGACGATGACGGGTGCAAGCGATTCAATTAGAACTTCACCGGCGCAAGAGGCGGTTGAGCGATTGCTAGTTAACTTATTAGCGAAGTTGTGTCGATTCGGCTCGACGTTTCATTTCCGCCACGATGAATAATTTGTCGAATTAACGATCGCCAGGGAATATTGCGGCGATGAAATCCCCTCGCACAAACCGTTTGACAGTCAGTGACGTAACCGTCCATCCACCACTCTCGTGCAACACAAAGTTTTTAACGCTATTTTTCTTATACGATTTAAAAGCCTTTTTCAGGCTGCATGTCGAATTTGTTACTTTGATAGATGTAACCTTTTTGTACGCGTGCGTGTTAACGGATGTGTGTCAGTTTTATCTATATTAAGATGAATAACCCAAGATGTAACTTTACAATGTAAAATCGTGCACAAACACATGTTTCATGAACACTATTATTGGGTTAGAAAAATATTTAGTTCGAAATGTCATTCCCCAACTGTGTCAAGGGACATAAATGGATTTGGAGTCTCGTAGAGCAGGAACGTAATTTTGCGCAGTTATATAGCACGTAATAATATCTATATATATATATATATATATATGTATGTATATGTACACACATACATACACACACAAATGGCAAATCCTACTTTGTTGTGACAGCAGAGAAATAATGTTCCGCTTTTGACCTTTTCCCTTGTTCTTTTGGTGATCCACGCTCGTGCATCAAAGTCTTCTCGTAGTATGACGTAGTCCTTTTGAGGATTCTCATGTTTCTTCGCGCCTTGTTGAGGAACTCGGCCACGTGGCAATTTCGTTGAGTGGTTTGTATGTCGCGACTTTCGGTTTAGAAACGTGCGAGCTTTGCGCCCTTCCGGTCGCTTCATTGTCTCTAGACTGCAAGACGGATTTATGGTGGCCGTTACTTTTAACGATAATTAAATGCGCATAATTAGGACTTTCTGTTTCCATTCGCGACACTGTCCCAATGATCTCGTAGTACTCTGATTCTCCCAATTTTGATACAGCTTATAATTGGATGAACGAATGGAAGATATTCTTTTTATTTATCTACGACACTTAAAAAAATTTGCATTTCTTGACCATACACGATTGCTTAAATAGTGAAGCAAACTGGATAAAATTAAACTTAATTACAATATTGTGTTGGTTTAATTAGTTTTAGGATTTTTTTTTTTTCTTTACTGGAAAGAGATAATTTTGCCTGACAAGCGAAGCGCGAAACGATTCAGGATAGCGCGTAATCAGGCAGTCTTTAAAAAGAAAATATTCAAAGAGGTAATTACACATGGGCTTCTGAGCAGTTTCAGATAACAAGCTGAAAGTTTACCCTTTGATGTAGGTAAGGGAGCATGGGGTAGATGGGCTACAAAAGGAAGGAAAGGAGCTGAGGGCACTACTAAGACTTAACCCTTATGTTAAGTTTATGAGGGGGCAGCTTGCGAGCTTGCAAGCTCGGAAATGCTGGAGGAACCATGGGTGGTGGCGGCTGGAGGGTGGACAGAGGTGAGATAGGGGTTGAGTTAAGCTTGTGTAAGCTGCCTACGAAATTATGAGTGGGATAATGCCGGGAACTTCTTCTAAGAGGATAGCACAAAATGCGCTACCTCGCTCGTTGTTTTTTATTTTTATGCAAAGAGTGTGCTTTTCTTTTATCATATCATGGATCGATAATTAAAACTTTTGACAAAATATGATTCTTAATATTAACAGAATATTTTGTTCGCTCAATTTTTTTTATGCAATTTTTTTTACTTTTACCGATATTCGTGATTAAAATTATGAGCTGCGAGTTGTCAAGATATCAAAGAAAAAAATGGAAATATTTTAAGTAATATGAGTTTGCAGAGAAGAGATATTTAAAATAGGATAATGGACTGGAAAAGATATCATGAGACAAGACACCGTTGTTCTAAAATGTCAACAATTAGTTTTTCTTTTAGAAACATTGTATCAGCTATTATATGTCCTTTAACACGTACATATAAAGAGCAGGACTTTCGAGACTTTTATCACTTTGATCCGAAATTGCACATGTCTAAGCCAGGTCGTACTCTTTTACTTGCCGTAACAATACTTCTATCACGTATCTTATAGTAGCTTGCGGCGATAGTGTCGTAAATCGCTTTCATTGTTCCGCAGTAACACGTTGCGATCGCGCCAGCGTTCATCTACCGATTCAAAGTGTCGAACGTATCGCGGATTGCATGAAACTGCATTGGAGCATTTCTCGCGATATAAAATCAGGCTGCGAAGATTGCTTCCAGGAAACGCTGCTCGTCGGCATAACTACGGGCATATATATGCACATCGATCATGGAAAGTGTGATGTATTTCATCTAAATGCCCGCGGGAAATGTTCCAAAAGGAACAAGCCGGTGTAATGTATTTACGGAACAGTTTTTAAAGTCGTTTGCGGATCGTAGTGAATTCTTCTACATATCTTATATTTTAGTAATAACTGCAAATTTTGAAATATTTCGTACTAATCTTTTTTTTATTACACGATAAGTTACAAACACATGATAAATTACAATGTCTTAAAGTACGTACTGTTCCAAATTTTTCGAATATCTGAATGTTAGAACAATCTAAAATTAAAAGTTTAGGTGTGGATGACGTTAATGGATTTTTAAGTTTATTATGAAATTATTATACGTTACAAATATTATAAAAAAAATTATCTATAAATATTATCTACAAATACTGCAATGATTATATAATTATTATACTTTTACGTATTTATACGTTAATTACTTAACAATGTGTGATTATATGAAGTACAAGGCTATTTAAAATATAAGAGTGCAAAAATTTATGACAATGAATTATATATGACATTAAAACTAGTGCATTATGGTGAATCATTGTTTTGAAAACGAGGAAACGATTTATCAATAAAACATTATTTTGATCGTCCATCCGCACTCTCATCTTGATTTTGATTGATGCATTGCCCAAGAGATATCGATAATGTTGCCAACAATCAAGCCATCACTTTCGTGAGAAGATGGAGGGATTATAAGTGACATGGGTAATCGCTAATCAATTACAAGCGGCAATCGTCGTGCGATTACCTGTGCCGCCAGACGCAAAATCGTTTTCATATAAATCACACGACAACCTTAGTTGTAAGGAAAGCTAGGAAATCTCGTTGGTACGTTCCCAGAATCTCTGCATATTCTGACTTAGGAGCTAGTTGATCTCACTCTCTCGCTCTCTCTCGCTCTCTCTCTCTATCTCTCTCTCTCTTTTTCTCTACCTATCTTCCTACTAGCATCATCATTACTAACAGAACCAGAGAAGACCTAATGTTAAGCTCCATCCCCTTTCCTTACCTATCCTCTTCTCACTTACTGTACATTGACGAGACGTCAAGATCAGGTGGTACCTATACTAGTAGCTTCTCATCCTTAATTTTTGCCGACGAAACTTGGGAAGTCTTATGCTAGGGATTATCTTTCTTAGTTTTCGAACTTACTGCGTGTCACAAGCGTGCTGAACTTTCTAAAGATTATCGTCATTTTTAAATATATTTTTGATAATCACAATTACATTACAATTATTTTGTACGGTTTTTTTTTGCCTGATTTTCATTTTGGTCATTTAAAAAATATATATACATACGCACATAATAATGAACATATATATAATATAAATGTATATAATTATATATGTATATATATACACACACACACACACACACACACACACAAAATAAAATACCATATATATATTTAAAATTTTATTTTTACATGTACATATTTAATAGAAATATATACTAATAATAATGCACGATTATAGCTAATTGCAGTTAATTTGAGATGAGTGGTGTCAAAATTTTATTCTCATCACATATAAAGAGATGAAAGGGTGAAATGATGATAGATAAAAGGGAAACCGGCTTTGGTAATAGAAAACGTGGATAATGGTCGCTTGATAGCTCTTTTTTCTCTGTACAATCATAGCGATCGATTAACGATTGCGCGTGTTGGTGTCTGGTTGTCGTTCCTAAAAGTGGGACGCCCCATAAATTTGTGTCTGTTGTGTGCTTCGATGGGGTATTCAATTTTCTCATTGATGCACGACCGCGCCAGTTTCTCTCGTCGCGCATTATTTTTTCTTTTGCTTTGCGTTTCATCGATTTCATTTTCTGTTCCATTAAATAAGTTCTTTCGTAGAGTTTATGATTAGATTATATTTTATAATTAAATATCAAAATATATCTGCACGTTTTCTTTTACATTAAACCCCGCTTATTTACAACTTCAATGGACTATAGTAAGATATCTTTCAAATAATTAGAGATTATTTCATTTTTACTGTCTGTTAATGTTGTTTACGCTTGTTCGTTCTAATATCGGAAAATTCTTCGAGTTGTTCAAAACTCTTACTTTAACAGAAATTGAATTAACATCGATACTACGAGAGTATATAGAACTCGAATCAATTGAATTCTTCAAACTGTATTAGCCATCTTTTTATTTCAGTATTACTTTGCTCTTCTATTCTATACTTTTAATGAGAAAAGCATTCTAGAATAGTATAATACTAGGATTCTGATTAAAGTGCAGTTTGACAGTGATAATTTGTCGGACGTGACGCGTCCGGTGACAAATGTTCACATCGACATGAACGTCTGGAGAATATCGTTTAAGGGACAGCAAGAAAACTTGACAGAACAGAAAAATGATAGTGCTGTGCCGGGTTAGAATAGCGGCTCAAAGAATAATGATCAGCAATTTGTTAGTTTATTGCAGCTTACGTGAAGATCACCCTTGATTTCTTTTTTATTTTCATATAAATATACTTTACTGATACTATGACTTATAAGGAATATATTTTATAAAATAAATATAAATTAAATTTAATACGTATGTTATGTTTAAAATATATAATGTCAAAATATTTTTTATACTTATATACTCCATTTTGTAGCAGAAAATATTTTACATTTAGAAAAATTGAAAAATTTTTTAATTGATTGATATTAAATGTTAATATTAATTATATAAGAAACGATTACATTTTATTTTATTGTTGATAAATTAAACTATATCGACGGTGAAATTTCTTGTATTCTTAATATAAATTGAAATGTTAAAGAACAAATTGACTTATATGTGCGTAATTACTTTATTTGATTTAAGAGAGGTATATTTTTCTCGTAATATCGCAAAACTTTTCAATACGATAAAGTTGCAGTTACAGTTTTGTAACGTATAAATGCCGTCGCGCAGTTTTATAAGAAGAACAAGAAGAAGAAGAAGCAGATGGAATAAATTTTCCAAGGGCTCGTGAATCCTTCAAAGAATATTCTGCGACGCGGCGATACTGTCTTAAATGAAGTCCTGAATATTTCCCGAATTATGCTTGGACAAATATTATTATCATCGTTGCAACAAAGGGCCAGGCTTCATTGTGTACCTTCATCCTACACCAACGCGAAGATCCTTTCAGGAGGTCACGAGCAATTTCCTCTTTGCTCTCTCTAACTCGCGAACAAAAAAGCGATTTGCATCGTATAAAAGGAGTGCCTGATGAAGGTGCGAGGATCGAGGCTATTAGTGACAGTGGAAATAATTCAGTTTTGTTTGAAATAGAAGGAAATATAGGAAATGTAAAAGCGCGTATGAATAGAAATATGTGAAAACAATTATGGAATTGCGAAATGGCGATTGTTTCGCAGCCAGTCACGTTAGAAGCGTTCCTTATCACCACGCACGTACGTTTCCATTTCTTTTTTTGTCGAAATGTCGATGAAGTACGATGGCAAATGATATATTTTTATCGGCCGCAAGTTCTGGCGCCGGAATGATCGGAAGTTTTGCAGGCGAGTCACGTGCGCAAGGATTTGTGATTTTGATCCTAATGTGCCCTACTCCTCCTGGGTGTAATAACTTCTGTCTCGTACAACTTGTCTAGCCCTTGGTGCAATACAACGGTCTCGTTTCCGTAACATTGCTAGACATTGGTCATGCATCTATTTCTACGAAGTTTTAGAACTCCCGCAACTTTCTGAGCTGTAGTTTGTCTTCCTTTGCTATTACAAGTTTCCCAGCTTCATTCTTTGAATCGCGCTTTAGTCCCACCTTCGTTTTGTTTCATTCTTGAATCATAAATCTCTCACCTTTTCAATAATGTCAGATTTCTATTTTTATTCTTACGAAGACATTTTATGCAAATCTGATCCTTTTTATTCTTGATACTTACTGTTTGTATCTTAAATATTATGATTCGTGCCTTTGTTAGATTTTTATTAGCTGTGTTTAACAGGCAAAGTGCAGTTTTAAAATTCAAGTGCAACTGCAAGTGTTGTAAAATTCTTCAATACGATTGATTTTTGCCTTCGATTCTTTATAGATTTAAATAGAGTATAATTCAATCATATTGGAAAATTTGACAAGAGTACCACTTAACCATTGATCAAGATGGAAAACAATAAATATTTAATTGTTTATTTGTTTTTACGATGTTTATTTTGAACAATCATCAGTTTATATGCGGTATAAAATTAATAAATGTTGCAAGTGTTTGTATGACGTCAACGTCGAAGAGAATATATAGCACAAAGGAATGATAAATTAAATGAACACAGACGATGCGCTAATTGCGTTTTGCTAATTGCTTTCTTCATCTGGATGAATTATCGGAGTTCGTTCCTCCGATGGGCATTTTTCTCTGTCCGACGATCGAGTTGAACGCGTTGGAAGAAAAATCCGCACGAAATACCTCATCAGCTTCTGAATAAATTTCTTATCGCACCTCTCGCTTTGAATTAAGTTCGAAGTTGAAAAAGTTCTGAATGAATTCTGTGCCTCAGTGGACATGGTGATTTCGTGCTGAGCGATTCATTAGCAACGCAGTATAACGATTATATCATTATTAGTAAAATTCTCTTCATTTCACTAGCGTCAGAGAGAAATTCACATGCATTCGCTGGTCGGTGTCCATTGAAAGTTTAATTTCCAAACGAAATATTCCGTAATAATCTAATAATAGAAGTTTCTTCTATTGAATCCCTTCGCGTTGATATGTGGGAGCTCGAGTCATCATTATAAAGGATAAAATTGGTTTCATTTGACGTACATCGCATTTCGTTATTTCAGTTTCATTAGTTCGCGGATACGAATTGCCTTCGTCATGATAACATTTCTATCGTTTAGTGGGAACTTTTTAGAGATACTTCTTTTAGAGATATCATATCATTTATTATATTTTCCGCATAATCGAATTTATTAAAATAACTTTTAAAGATAAAAATTTTTTAGATAATTTTTACGATAAAAATATTATAAGATCAAAACTTATCGAACAGTCGGAGGAATGCGCAATGCTGGTTGACTGTACATGCTTCCACTACTACCATCGTTTTGTATACGTCCGACTGTAACCACTTCTTTGCTACTTGAAAGTCTGACATATACAGCCGCGATCTCCTAACTATGAAAAACGGTTCAAACTTGCATACCTCTTTAAAGTTTCGTGAAAGCAATTGAGAATTTCTAGGAAACTCTCAAGACGTGTATGAGGACGTATATAATTTTCGATTCCACGAGCGAGGCGAATTTTCCTTATTGAATTCAGAATATAACGCGCCTGGTGTTGGGACTGTCGATACTTTGCATTATATTTCATAGGATTAGAAGATGAAAACGATTTCGATTATATAAACAGATTGATTTATGAAAAGCAAGGCAAAAAAATAAATGACATAAATAAGACATATTTATATTTGACATTTACGTTGTAAATAGAAAACATTCGTTCTTTTTGAAATTTTTTGCATAATTTACATAAAAGTTAGATATGGAAAAAGTTATGAATTCGTGTCTCTGAAATAACGAGAAGAGAACCGTGACTTTGAATTAAAAAATAGAGAGGCATATAACTTCGTACGCTTTCCAATATTGTTCTCTCAAATCCCATAACTTATATTCAAGCTAGTTTTTCCCATTACGTGTATGCGGCAGAAGTTACGGGTTCTATTCGTTCATACATGACAATAGTTTTGAAGTACACACACACACACACATATATATATATATATATAAAAGATAACACACATTCTTATGTGTGCAATATATGATAAAAAAGGTTATAAATGAAATATTATAAACAAAAATAAATATTAACAATTTTTTTATTTCGATTTTTTACAGGAACTAGATATACTTTGTAATGAAGGAATTGAAACTTACTTATTATTTATTAGCCTACCGAAAGGTGAATTATTAATATTACTAAATAAGATTTATTAATTTATTGCAAATATATTTTGAACATGCAAAATACATTTTTGTAGATTACATCTTTACAAAATCAATGTTGTTCTCTTTCTTATTTTAGTTGGAAAAGACATTTGTCTCATTTTCGTTTTTTTTTTCGCTGAATAAGGTAAAAATGAAGTTAAATAATGATTCGTAGAAGCTTGCTCAGCTTTTCATAATGGAGAGGCTATAAAACGAACGATAAATGATGATTCATCTTCTTATCTAAAAACAAATAAATTATGCTAAATAAGATGGATATAAGTTTTTATAAATCTATATTTCATTTTTAATGTCATAATTATTTTTACACCATTCTTTTCATGTATTTGTTTTCTTATTTATATTGTTTATTTATATTAGCTTCAAAAAGTACAATCACTAATAATATAACTCTTATTTTAATTTATTGTTAGAAATTCAGTCGAGTCAGAGCAGAGATTAAATCTCTTGCCTCTCTGAAACATTGTCTTTGAATGGATTGCTGGATATTTTTTCTCAGTAAGCAGAGATATCTAATTATTTTGTATCGATAAACTTTCGTTTCTATTCCTACCTCTCATGTTGAATGAGCTAAAGAAACTAAAGTTAATATAAAAGCATACTTTTTTTTTCGCGTAAGCAGCGAACATTTTATTGAAAGTTGTATCTTATGATAGAATGTGAACTGTATATTTGTAACCAATGATTGCACGGTAAAATATGATAGTAAATTACATGATACAATTGTGTGGAAGCAAGATATTAAATTTATCAATATCAATTAATTTAGATACGCTTGTAGCAATGAAAAGCAGAGATCTCAATTGTCTGATTTAATTAACTCTTCAAATAGATTTTGTAATTAAAACAAGAAATGTTAATTTAAAATTTAGGCAAGTAATGAAACAAGTTTCACAAAATTTTCGTGCGATTGTGTTACGCTTATTACCGCTGTATACCCATGATATTTTGACAACAATATACCCTCAAGGGTAAAATCAGGCGTACGGCTGCTTTCTGACGCATGACGATGCGAATAGCGCGTTCGACAAAGTGCGAAAATCGATTTTCCAGGCTTGCGCGAATGAAAACTTCCGGTCTTTAAAGAGGCTCATTATTTCCCTGCCAGAAACGACCGATCGTAGACCGGCCTTTCCTCTTTACCCTCGCCGTTCCGCCGCCGTGCCAGCTAGAGAATAGGATTCGGGGTGGAATCGGGGTGGACAAGATTGATAAATTATCGGCTTGAAAAATGCAAAACCGATGCGCTCACATCCACGATTTCACCTATGTACGCTCACACATCTGCGTGGCGGTTGGTATTGGTGTGACATATCGCACGAGTAAGCCCTTATACGATGAATTCAGGCGGATGCATGTTCTCCACATAAATTCCGACACGAAGCTACGTCGCCTGTCATACAGGATGCGCGGAAAAACTGCGGCTTGTGCCGAGAGTGTGTTCCTCACTTTTATGCCTCGTTGCGACGCGCTTCACGATTTAACCGAGTGATTACATTTATGGCTTCATTTTATAGACAGCCAATTATCGGCGTAAAATGACAATAATATTAATTTTGTTTATTTTCATCGTTGACTGCTTATTTATTTGAATAGAAGTGCTTTGCTACCTCTAACAACTTTGAAAATACATTACTATCGGACAGTTTGAAATATTAAATGTTTAGATAGAATAATGCAAGCTCTATAATGATATATTTATTATTGTAAGTAGCTGTAATAATATCCATTAATTATTAACTAAATGTTTTTATATTATTTCAGGAGGGAGGAACGAGTATCGTTGTACATCTGTTCATAAGGTTGGTATATATGCAAATTGTTTAAATTAAGACCGTGTAATTATTATTGATAAAGATACATGTTGTAGTGTCTCGCTTATTTTGTTCTCTTTTGGTATCCATATTTCATTACAATTATCGTTATAAATATTATCTCTTGGACATGAGACGCGAGGTATTGGGAAAATTGAAAAGCAGCTTTAAATTTCTGCATGATAAATTTCGTAACGGCATGAGGGAAACCTAATATACGTGACATTTAAAATATATACAGAACGTCTCTGGATATATTTTCCGTGAGATTTTGATGCCTCGGGATTTGTCTGGTACAATTTTTTTTATGCGCGATTTTTTGTCGAGCAATCCTCCAAGAGATACATGTATATGAAGCGATGTAATTCAATTTGCCGTGTGGCGCTTTTTTTCGTGATTTGAATGTCGCGATGAATTTTCTCTCTTGGCAGGCTTTGGTAATTCGCTTGTGAATTACGTGTCATAATGAGATTGGATGCGCGTTTGACCGGCTGTACTATTAATATATTAGTGATAGAGAGAGTGAGAGAGAGTGAGAGGGGGGAGGGAGGTAAAGGGAATAAAGAGAGGAGTAAAGGAGAGCTGTACAGCGGTATGTAATTATTAATGGAGAATTATGTATAGCTACAAAAAGATAAATACGCTTGCAATATTAATATGCGCTTGTTCTGTACATATATTCATATTCATATAACTATGTGTTTCTCTCAGAAACACTGCTTGATTGATTGGATTATAAAGTTTTAGCACATTACCTATGTGTATGTTCTTAAGAAAGAGAAATTAGCTTTATAAAGCCGTCCAAGTTTTTAATTTTATCCCGCATAAAAAACTTCGTAAAGCTGTGATTCAATTACAGCATAGTAATATAAATAATTATGGATTAGTCTTGATTTTGCATGATTGATAACATCGTTGATTACGTGCAATATCATATGTATATTTATATATTTGTAAAAATATGAGATCAAAGGTTTAATAATTTATAATACGATTTATATATCGAGCAAAATCCCTATCATTAATGAGTATTTATAATTTGTGTAAATTGCACAGGAATTTATAATTGTCTGTTACAGTTCAACGCGCAATATCTCTATTTAATTGGTTTAACATAATAAAAAAAAATTATCTTTTGATTTATAATATTTCTAACGCATATAATAATATTCATTTCTATGATACATATTAAAATAATGTTTTGTATAATTTGTTTAAATAATTTAAAAAGAATATAGTTATATATATATAT
>NW_017304543.1:1188650-1200797 GCF_001594115.1 Trachymyrmex septentrionalis
CAATACATTTAAACGAGTAATTTCTAGTTTTCTTTTGCTAACGTATATATTATTGTATATAAACATTTACGTTTTTAATATTAGTTTGTATTTTTAAACAAATACATTTGTTAATTAATAACAAACATAAAATTAATTTGATATTAAACAAGATTAATTTCGTCACATTTTATTATTAATACATAATATGACAAGATAATATTATGATGCCGAACAAAGATAGCGTTGAATAATATAATACTATTAATAATAATTTTTATTTAACAATAAATGATAAAATTCTATATAAGAGGAAGTAATGAATGAAACCAATAACATTTCTGAAGTTATACAATATATACATATATATAAACTCTTTAATTTGTGTCTTTTCTTCTTTATAAATGTTAGACTTATTATTTTTTAAAAAATAAGGACTTGTTATCCAAATTTGATGTTGTTTCAATTTCCGGGATGAATATCGATTGAACATATCTATATAGCTCTGACGTATGCAAATAGTAGAAGTGCCGTATCGAATATTTTTTTACTCGTCATAAAAGGTAATATTGATGTAGTGCAGAAGGTGCGTTTTAGTCGAATTCAATATCGCAGATTTTTATTGTTATTGTAAACAACGAACCAGTGCACATTACTCTTGACGTACTATGCTGCCCTGGTTTCAATGAGGTATTCATTTAATATGCATTACGCTGCAGCGCTGCCTTGATAAGTGCTGATCTGGCTTAAGTTCTCTTTTACGCGCCATCGTCAAGTTAAAACGAGAGAAATGAAATTAAAAAAAAAAGGACGTTGAAAATTTATTATCGAAAAGTTAAAATGGTTAAAGTTCTTGTCATGCTTGATATAGTTTCTATAGTTAGTTAACAGAGTTTTAAAGTGATTACGTATTTTTATATTTTTAATTTGTACATGAAACATTTGACTATTCTAACATAGTTCTCAAATATAGTCAATGCGAAATTATTCTTCTATATTTTTATGAAACATTTTTATCAAGAAAAATTACATAATAATTATTAATGATTATTGGAATCTTAATATTTAATATAAAAAGATTTTGGAGTTATCACGAAAACAATAAAATTTGATTCAGATTTTTGCGCACTGATTTACATAATGATCAATTTTTAAATATTTTTTAATGTTTTAAAAATTTTTTTATGTTGTATAGGTTCCTTTTTAAAATTTCATTCTGTTCCTCCACTTTAAATGTCTTTTAAACTTTAAATATCATTTTTTTTAACTATCATTTCAAATACATTTTTTATTTGCACATTACTAAATTTAATTTGTAATATTATTTTTGTTGGTGCACATCTGCAATCCAATACAAATTTACGTTTTCCAAGTGGGTTATTTCGAATGGTAATATGATTATTCTATATTTCATGAAAAATTGTGACGGAACGGATTTATTTACGCATGTATTCGAAACAACAGTCATCGAGCACGATCAAAATAGGTTTTAACGGAGTAGTTCTGATGTCTATGTGATTGCAACATTGTCGTACAGTCAGTGCTTTTTAACGGATTTACAATAATTTGTGGCTGTTAATATAATAAGTATAGGATTAAATATACTGAAATTGTACAATATATATATATATATTTTATTGAAAGCAAAACTACCTAATAGGATGAACATATCACGCTATTATTATATTCATATAAATACAGAAATAGTAAAAAAAAGAGAAGATAAAATAATTAAAAATTTTTAAGATATTTAAAACATTCGCGATTATTTATTAATTATCAAATTTTGGAAAAAATTTAATAAATGATAAGGTATTTTTTTTAAGTTTTTTAAACGTGTTTTATTGTCATTATGTTGAAAGGTGATAATCGATTTAACGTTGATTTTATGCGAATGCATAAAAGTTATTATCTACTTAAGATCAACTGCCAAAGTTACATAAAGTAAATTGTGTGTGAAATTAAATTTTGGAAGGCACGATTCAATGCGTTAAAAAGAGCCAATTTTTAGGTTTTTATTGCTGTTGATGTGGACTAATTATCATTAAAAAATCCGGTAGAGCTATCGTAAAGATAACAGCCTTATAAACTAATTGATTTTTTGGAATATTCAGAATCTGATATATTATTGTATTTACAGATTTGATAAAACAATATAAAAAAATGTCTAGAAATATTCGGATTATGCATTTTAACGTCGTGAATGTTTGTATCTCAGGTTTTATTTCTTTTTGCATAAGCAAAAAGAATGGAATCGCAAAGTTGTTGAATAATGATAAGAGTTCCGCAAATTAATACGCCTAGTTCTGTATTCAACAATTACTATGTGTTATAGCTTCTATGCTACGTGCGCCAATCTACAATTGACGAGTTAAACGCGCTAACACGGTAATTCGATCTGTCTCTCCCATGACGAAATATCGGAAAACGGGAGAATACGTGAGTCAGTTATGAATACCCGAACAAATACGATTCTTTGTTGTTTCGTTATTTTATTCTGCAATTTTTTTAGCGATCACTTTTTGTTAGGCGCTATGCAGAATCCCTGTATCTTACAAAAGATGAGCGCGAATATCGACGCTGGATCTGTTTGTGCAATTAGTACGCACGCTACAGGATTGCAAATGAATCAGGCCTAATTGTATGATTCAATTTTCATCTGATGTCCTTCTCTCGCGCTCTCTAATAATACATACACACTATGTAACATACACGCAATACATAGTCATTTTCATGAATCTGATGCTTATGACTTTAAAGATAGCATGTTAGAGCATCAACTCTAGTGGGTATTCCAAATTAGATTTAGTAATTCTCATGATATAACGTATATTACTATTTCTTATTTTTATTATTATTTTTCATCGTGACATTAGTGGAGCCGTTTTCTTTTTTTTTTTGTAGCTGTACAGATTATAATAATTACCAATTATAGTATATTTTGAAAAAGATTTACAATTAATGATATATATGATTAAATAAATATATTAATGTGTCTCAATAATAGTATTGTTATCTTGAAAGATAAATAATAGAGTTTATTAATAATTTAACAATTAATTAGTGATGTGCAAAGATATGTATCATATGGTCAAGTTAATTATCAATGCTCATACATTTTCCTTGTTAGTTTCTTATTGCTTTCCTTCTAGTTAGTTAGGAAGATATAGTAAAGTGATACTGTACCTAGGTGATATTGTATCTTCCTAAAGGATCGTGAAGCCCTCATCAAGTATTATCCATCTTGCGTGCCGTCTTAATTTGACACCACGCAGCCACGTGGAACTGCCTCCTCAAATTGAGTATTCTCGTAAAGGAATGGAGAAGCGGACGGGCGACGGGGTCGCCGAAAATGTGGATATTCTACCTCCGAAACCATCCCTGGCACGGTCCCTCATTAAAATAGTTAAGCTCTATTAAGAAGCGGCTAGGTCCAGGGTGCTCTAAAGTAACACGTTCTATTGTACATCAGCCCCGTCGGTGAGACGGTTGATAATAACGGGTGGATATCATCTGGGAAGTTTAGCGTAACTGCAGCTACGAGCTATATTACGTCAGCCTCGTTGATGGGCCCTTATGCCAGATTGCGAAGGGTGCTCGTTAAAGCCGCAAAAGTTTCCAACTATTTAAATTTCGAACGCATAACGGAGTCTACGATTCTATAATAAAGTCGTCTTAATGTTCAGTGATGTCTAGTATAAAGTCAACGATTTCATAGACGTTAGACACTGTGTCTTTCGATTTTCATCTACCATTATTACAGATATTAAAGTTATTCGAGTTAGATTTTAAAGGTTAAAGATATTTGCTAATATTATCATTATGTGTGTGTCAAGTAGCACGTTATGAGTAGCAAATTGGCAAATACAAATGAACATGTTATTTAAAGCTGCGTCATTCTGCATTCTGTTTTGCGTAAATTCGATGAAAAGGATCTTTGTTTTCGGACGCACAGATCCAAAACTAAAAGAGCGCGCTTCAAAGACAATGTCTTGTGAAATGTTACGATAAAGCGGTGATGATAAAATTGCGCAAAGTACTAGGGGACACCATGACCACTTATGCTGTGTCTCCAGCACTCGAGGGCATCTCGAGAGAGTGTCACGTGCACGTCCTCAGCTCGTCTTCACCTGCAATTTCCGGATACTGTCACCGCTATCAACGAGCGAGATCTACCACATAGCTGTCTCCTCTTCGTGGCACGCAAACGCTGTGACTTTTGTCGCATTAGCGGCTTACGAGCTGACGTGGACCATCTTGGTGCGGCGCAGATACGCTGCTTTAACATATCTGATGCGATAAACCTTATTCCAATTTTGTGCACGTTCAATTTTATGCGATCATTTAGTACGAATAAAATAATTTTAAACGACACGTATGCTTTCAAAATTGCGTTTTTTTAGTACTTAAATTACAATTTTATAATTAAATTACGTTTTTATAATTCTGAACGGATCCAATTCGAGATCTAAAATTAAATTAACTATTATCGTTGCAGTTTAAATATAATATTGCTTAAACACATTTTTGGAGGAGATTAGTAGATTCGATTAGATGGGGAGGGAAACAATAAATTACATTATAAAAATTGCATAAAAATTTCAAAATTCAGAACGCCATTGCACTATTTATTTACAGTTGTTTCAACAAAAATATTATATACAATAAAAATAATATCTGAAAACACAAGAACACGGATGTTCAATTCTATTAAAAGAAATAATTAATTCTGTCTTAATGATTTTATATGCTCTGCAATATCAACGTGTCTCTATAAAATATATTGTTGGACTATGTTTTGCATCGTGTAGCGCATAACGTGTTGATGTGCTAAAGTGAAACTTTGTATGCGGTTTGCAAATCAACAGCATGCCGTTGGTTGGTGGTTCTTGTTTGTTCGAGTTGTCGAGAACTTAGCGATCACGTTCTCGATGTTCAAAGAATGTTTTATCTAGGAAGACAGTTTGACAAATAAGGACATTGTTTATTGAAATGTCGAATATACGTATGTTGTTTCTAAGTTTGTCATTCTAGCTTTTAAGAATTTGGCTTTACTATATATTAGTAAAGTCAAATAAATTTATATAAATTTATTTCTATAATGTACTAATTTATATCATGGTAGTAATATAATTATTTAAAATGACATTACAGAAGCAAGTTAGAAATGATAATTATGATTTTAATACTTTTCACTTAATAAGGATGTATAAGTTAGTGAATTAAAATAATGTAGCGGATAATCGATGCTAAACATTTTATAATAATTTACGTTATGATTTAGTGGTATGTTGACGGAATATTCGACGCAGTAATTATAGACGTGTGATTTGACGCAATGTGATCATGCTTGTGGTGCGATTAACTGGTTAGCACGAAAATTACACGTACAAATGTATATGTATAAGTTATAGTTAGATCAATATTATCTATCACTCGATTTATTTATCTATCGCGACCGTTTCCACCGTAATGTGACTTCGATCGTTGCGAATTATAGTTACCTATGAGTTATGTGGATCAGTTATGCTATTAATATCGAGATAATTAATATATATGAGTTTACAAATACATCACACACATAATAAATGATAGATATATGGAGTTAAGTCTAAAATCCCCTGTCATTGTAGAAATCTTTTGTTCTATATAGTGGGATAATAATAGTATAATACCAGTAATCTACATTTGCTGATACGAAGAATTGTATTTAATCCATACAAATATCTTCATGGAAATTATGTAATTACGACATTACAAAACTATTAGTTTTGCGGAGTGCATAACCTTTTTAATGGCTTACAAACTTCCCTCTGCGAAAGATTTTAGAGTTTCTTTCCTCTCTATTCGTTCAACCTATTCTGGCTCTTTTAACAAGGTACTTTCAAGGATTTTGTTAAATACTCGGACCTCAGGAACGGCCAAGTTTGTCTGCGCGGATGTTATTTTACGACCACTTTGCAGCAATCGTAGATCTGTTATTTTTGAGGATAAAGCTTTCACGATTTTTTCACGATTTAGATAATGTTTCAGCATGTTAACTATCCAATGACTCGCTTGATACACATTTAATCTTTGCAACATATTACTTCTAATTTATTAGTATTTGAGACTAATTAAATTAGAAAGTGTAGGACAAAAAATCTATCTGAAATAATGTATTTACAAAACAGCAGTATAGAAGATTCAAATATTATTTAAGTGCAGGTATAATAAATACTGGTTTTAACATTACGTATATTGAATAAGGTTATGAAACTTGATATATATTACAAAAGTTATTAAATTACAATATAAAATAATTAATAAATATTATATATAATTCTTTTCTGAAAATGTTACAAAACGCGATATTCTATTCTAGCCCATAATTCTATATCCGTATAAACGGGAATTTAATACAAGAGATCGTATTTTTTCATTATAATTGCCTTCGACTTTTTGATCGCACTCGGTAGGCGGTAGATGTTTAATTGTCAAAATTTGGTTACTACGTGCGTACGTGGCTCTCTACCGTTTAATCCCGCGAATAGCGGATTTAGGTATATAAATTCCGTTTGCCGTGTACGTATGAAAACGTGATTCACACAAACGAACCACCCTCGCACGTGTCTGCGTACGTGTGCAAATTTGATCCACCCTTCAAGTTCAGTACGTGGTAGGTGTCAGACCGTGATCCTTTATACGAAGATTATCCAAGGTAGGAAGTTCTAATTATTATCAAGGTTACGTCGTCGAATAATCCGTATGATGGTGCGAAGTATCCGTCCTTAACTAAATCTCGTGTCGAAAAATACGAGATGGCTAGAGAACCTGCAAGTTTGATTAAAAGGATGCGCCACAAATGCTGAAGCATTGAATATTAAATTCCATGTTGAATTTCTACAAAACAAAGAATTATGAAACATTATATTAAATATTATAATATTACCGTATTATTTTATGAATTGCGTTTAATAATGAAAATCATTTCTTGCTATTGTATATTGCATATTGTTCTCATTGATAACTTGTAATTCGAAATACATATGTATATTTATTGTATATTTTTTAAATGACACTTTGTGCTTGGAATAATACTAAAATTTACATGAGATAAATGTTAAATTAACCTATATAAAAAAGTATTTAAGTTTTTTTTTTTTGATAAAGAATATTTTTCAAAAGAGTTGTATGAAGTATAACAATGGCTGGAATGTCAAGGTAAAGCAGTGTGAAGAAATTGAAATTTGGCATAGATGCTGAGAAAATTCACAAGCTTATATTCATCGAGAAGATATTATTGTATTCGAGTACGAAAAGGCAAGGATAGAAAACTAGTTTTCTAATCTACTTTTTAACTATAATAATTTTAACTATAACATTTTTTTTAGTACAAATTGATTGACATATAAATGAAAGCTGGAAAATTTGTAAATCTCCAAATAATGGCACTAATAATCTGAACGGGTGCATTCGTGCTATGTAATGAGAATTAAGACGCTTTTAAACAAAGAAGCCTTTGTTATACTCCGCTACGTTATTTCACGGTGCGTTGCAACATTACTGAGCATTATTTAGCCATGTAACGTTACAAACGTGCCGCGTTGTTGTAGCGCGATATTATGGTGCTAAAGTTAGAGAAATTAATAGTGTGTCACAACTTTGGTTTAATCCTTGTGCTGTAAAAATGTGTAACTTTGTTAACTAAGCAATTAGCTCGCATATCCGAGTTTTATAATTCTAGGTGCATTTCACAGTTATATTAGAATACAATTCGTTACATATAAACCATACAGGTCTACCATCAAGGTAGTTGCCGTTGCTATTTTGCTTCTATTTAATTTAACTATGATACGCGACCAAAAAAAAAATAAAAATAAAAAAAAGAAATAAAATAAATTATATTGCATGATTGCAGTATGCTATAAAAATTATTACCTTTTCATGTATACTGGTAGCTTTTAAAATTTAGCGCAACCGGAAAGTTACAATAAATCATGTCGTTATATACATACGTATATAAATTAACGCGATACGCCATTACCGAGAACGTAAAGAACTATTTAAGTAGAAGCTTTGTGAGATTTTGTCGCGTGTGAGAAAGTACGCCGATAACGTCCAGTCAGGTGCGCGTTATCGAGCGGCGAGTAACAGTCATAGTTATGCATATTAAATTACAATGCAACGCAATAGAGAACGAACTATGCTGACGAATTCCATGCACATGCAACGCTAATGCATAGAGGCGCGGCAATGAGGGGGAGAAACTTGTCACACGCGTGTAAATAAGGCGTAATGTATGGAGCTTACCATGAGGCTGCGGACCCGGGGATTATCCTCTGCGCAAGCCACGCGCAACCCTTTCCCCGTAAATGGAATGCAAAGTACATTCGAGCGTAAATCATGCGATAGAAACGGCCGGTAAACCATTGCTCGTGGCGCCGGTCGGCGCGAATCGAGAAGATTGTGACAATGATTCAACGCGAGTTTATGGCACTCCATGTAATTAAGTCGTATCCGACGCTGGTATTACGCATGCAAACGCCGGTTGAATTCACGTTCACACATCGTTGCCGTTGGCGAATATACGTAATCGGATCCTGGAAAACTTCATTGCAAGTTTTTTTCCGCGTGCTAACTCTCGTTTTGTTTTTTTTTTTTCCTTTCTTTCGTCCGTTCCGTAATTCGCCACGTACGCAGCGGGGGTTAATTTTTTGCTGAATGCGAGAGAAATTACTACAAGCACGTTACTACGTGATGCAACTGCATGCCAATCTATGTCTTGTTCACATTGTAAAACAAATATTCAGATGTCAAGATAATTTTATACCGTATGGTCCTTCATTTTTATTCAGGCATTTGCTGCATACCAAATTTGTGTTATAAATGGCATTTTATTATCATTGTCACTATTATACAAATTTCGTGAATTTATTTTATCTGATACTCCAATAATAAAAATATATGCAATTGAATACAAATTAGAGAAGCATTTGATATTTACTATTATATCAAATTTCTGTAGATATTTTCATGTAAATGTAATTTTTAAAGCACCTTTTCTTTCTCGCGATCCCGGCGAAATTTTAGAATTCGATAAAGTATAGTGACATTTTTATGTGTGACGTCGACGATATCGTATCAGACATTAAAGTCTAGCACAGTGAACGAAGTCGCCGGATAAGCCTGCCTTACGACTGATCCTTTTTTCATGCCAGTACACTATCTCGCCTGTTAACTTACGTTCTTCTTTCTTCTTTTTTGTAACAGGTGGTGACGAACAGACTTGTGAGAACAGCGCGGATACTTCCTGCAAAATTCGTTGAGAGGTGAGTGTACGCACAATTTTTAATTTCACGAACATAACGAGGCCATAATTTATAAAGGCCTTCTCTCGTCCGCCTAGGATTTTAACGAGGGCATTAAAGTGGTTTCAAGTCGCTGCGTATCTCGAACGAATTACGTACACCGTGGAGTTTTTAAGAGCCGCGAGAGAGCATTTTTCGTTGGGCATGACGCGCTTCTCCGCGTAAAACCTTTAAACTGTGTTATTAAATCTAGCGTTGTTCTGTAAAATATGACTTTTGCAGTAACGAGAGTGAAACAAACTTCGACAGGAATAATAACTCTTAGCGTTACTCACGCGTTTGTGTAGAAAATCTTTTACGTCTTCCACAACGCTTTTCGCTTTGACGTTCTACACATTGAGTGAATTTCTCATATATTAACGGTCGTCTGCCAGTTTCTTTTATAGTAAATTTGATCACATTTACGTTATTTAGAAGTTATTTGAAATTTTACGTTCGTACTTCTTAAAATAGTCTTAAATATGCGTCAGTTATTACAAAATTTATGTCATTCTTTACCATATCTTCGTAATATAGTTCCATGACGCGCGTTAGAAATTACAGTCTCATTAATGAAGGTCGCATTTTAAATTAAAAATTTCCTTTAGAGAGAATATACTCTTGACGTCATTAAGGAATGGCGAGAAAAAGTTCGATGAAAAGCCTAATGTACAGACTTGAAAGAAAGAAGTAAATTTTCAGAATGCGAAACTGTCTACAAATTAACCTAGTTAAAAGTATCAACTACCGAATGCAAATTACAATTTTTGTCCATCTTTAACGAAGTATCACTGCTTCGACAGTGGTAATACGGCGCAGCAGAGTTTTGAAGATAAATAGAATTGACTATATTTTCAACGATATCATATTCATCTTTTATCTTTAGCTTAACCCGTAGTGAGCGTTACACTTTTAATGAAATTTTTATGTTTTCATTACTAAGACTCGTCTAAAAGCGTATACTCAGTATTCATATTATTTCTGCGAATGGAATTTTCTTCTATTAAAAAAAAAAAAAAAAAAAGAATTATTCATACATAGGGAGAACGAATTTTTCCAGAAAATGTAACGTTTAATACGTGGTGTAATATGCTTATTCGCTACGTGAAAATGAATTCATCGGGCCAACGTATTTTGTAGATTAATACTTTATCGATAGGTGCTTCATTTCGGAGCGTTGTAATATTCGCGAACTAGCACGTTATCGAATAATGCAACCTGTATCAACGATGATACGCAAGTTTGTGTAAACATTTTGACATTGCTGAGAGTGCACAATTTCAAATTGTACAGCAACCTGAGCACGATAAGGGTAACACATCCCTTTCATTCGCAACGAATACATATAATATATATATATATATATATATATATGTATAAATCAGAAATTCAAAATGGCGGATTCAGCAACGCATCTGAATCTTCAACAACACATGCTGTTGACGCAGTCGTATCTCGCGTCTGCTATTCCCAAATGGCACCAATGGACCAAATTATCAATCACTTGCCATTAATGGCACGAACTTCCCCTGAGGCACGACGTGCACGTAAAGTCTAAAGTTTTACGTTCCCGTAAAATCGACGAACATAGCACTATATTTTGAGAAGAAAATAAGATTATTGCAATTACAAAAAAAAAATTGATTGGCAAAATAAACAGTTAGAAAGTGACGTCAAAAGTATTTTTAAATTATCATTAATACGTACTTTTTTATATTACTTCCCTCGTTAAATTGAAAGTTACAAACTGCGTTCGCTTTAAGTAAATTCATTGTTCAAAGTACTTGTAATGATGTAAACTTGTGATTGATAATGTTTAATTTTTTATTCGCGGACAACCTTTAATTAAGGATTACGACATAGTCCTCTTCATTACATGCATGATGTCGGAACTCGCGGCGAAGGAACAGCAGTTCAAATTGCATGCAGTTACGCAATTACGAGGGTTAAGACGTTATCCTTAACGAGAATCCTCAAACTGGTCATTTAGCTCCCGGCGAAATGTTAAAGGCGATGAGTCGCGCCTTTTAGACCTTAGGGTGTTGATACAATGTCCTCTTGTAGTTTCGAATCTCATCTCTCTTCCATTCATATTATGGCACTTTGCTTTTACTGCTGTTTGTCTCGCTTTGCTTTTATCTTCCCGTCTCTCTCTCTCTCTCTCTCTCTCTCTCTCTCTGCTGTTTCGTTTGCTGTTATGTCAGTGTGTAGTCACCGGAAGTACAACACAGGTTGACCCATACGTTCCAACAATGCTTGTGTCGACTAGTTGCAACGACCACATCGACCATAGCTGCGACTGTAGTTCGGTGGACAACCTTGGCTCTCGTTTGCTATTTCCTCCGCGTCTTCCCTTTTTTTGTGTGTCCTCTATTCCTTGCTGGGTGTATCTGTGTTTAGTCGTCCATGACTTTCTCTCCTCGGTAATTCCTTGCCTTTCTTGTTTATGCAGTTTCCGACATCGCGCGAACAGTTACGGTTGGTTGACCAGAGCGATTTCTTAGCGAATATTTTCCGAATCGATCGATACGGCGCCGGAGGTGAAATTTTGCTTCGAATTCAGTCGACCATGTTTTGGGGAAGTATGGCCGAAGAAACGATTTGCTGAGTGTTCAGCCGCAAAATTAAAATGCGCTGTATTTGCTGTACCGTAACAATTGCTAATCGCGATATAATTAATCTGGATTTGCATTCCACGATGCGTTCATTACTTTTGCATAATTTATGTTGACCAGTATCCTGATCTTTTGACGTGAAACGCATTTGATTCAAAGTATAGAGTTTCGTTTGCCGTGACTTTATGTGTACATTTCAGGAAAGTTTCGCATATTCTCGAATA
>NW_017304543.1:1200897-1215052 GCF_001594115.1 Trachymyrmex septentrionalis
CATTTGATTCAAAGTATAGAGTTTCGTTTGTCGTGACTTTATGTGTACATTTCAGGAAAGTTTCGCATATTCTCGAATAACTTCTTCGAAGTTCTTGGAAGTTTGGCATTTTAGATAAGTAGATAAGTTGTCAATTCATTCTTTATGTGATACGTAAATCTTCATTGCACAGCAATATTGGTGCATAAGAATTGAATATGTTAGTTTCTTCAAAAAAATGAGCAGAATATAAAGCATATCTGGTTTCGAAATTGTATCGAAATATTAAATATGTCCTTCCGATATATTAGTCGTTTAATAACATTTTATTTTATATATACAGCGTGAGATGCGTTCTGAAATATACAAACTTATTTTATTGCGCTACGAGGAGAATATATGGTCGAACGAATCTGAAACTAATGTAATAACAAACAAATTTACGTGCTTCTGAGTAACAAATTAGCTACCAATTATTGCTTTATTATAAACTTCTAATAAATTCATTCGCCGCGGATTTAGAAAATGAGAAATTCGAATTTCGAGTTTAGATGCTTCATTATCCTGACACGAAAGTTTAATCTGAAAACACTACCGGGCTTTAATATTCCGTTTTGCATAATCGGAAAATTTATTTTCAGTACGCTATTATTGAAATTCGTATAGAAATTAAAACTCTATTACTCACGGAAAAAGAGACGATATTAAATATCTATTTGATTGAACGATTTAATTACGTTGCCATTTACTGTTCATTACTGTTACTGACAGGATACATGTCATAACAGTTCCATAATTTTGCTTTTAATTTTTTTGCCAAGAATATTACAATACGTGCACTATACAACTAGCTAACATCGGCAAAAGCATTTTGATTGTTGCATGCAAATTATTTAATCTTTTTTAAATAAAAATGTCAATAATTATTTAATGATTTCGTTCAAAGGAAAAAAAATTTGTTAAGTCTAATATTAAATAAAGATATGAAGAACGAAGTATACCTTTTTAATAAAAAAATTGATTTATTATTTTTATTTTAAAATACGATATAACAATGTCATTATGATTTGCTGCTGAAACTTTCTCATACCTTTGGCTGTCAAGGTAGATTGTGGATAGACGTCTCGAGTAACAAAGCCGTCTTCGAGAAGGTTTCGTTGACGCCAAGATCGGCTTGGCTTTCATCACTTTGCTTTTCTGCAGTGACAAGAAACTCGAATACCATATTAATAAATGCAGCATGACTTTACGCGTTGATAACGATACGAGGTTGAATATAAAATTTTTATCTCTAAAATCTAAATTTGATATTTGATCCCTTTTCGATAGAAAAATTCAAAGTACTGCAAAATACGCTTGACGGAGTATCAGCGAATTTATCGTCTAAGTACGAACGGTTTTAGTTGCGCCAGGATTTAATATCGTAACCTCGTGAAATAAACGCGCCGATTCTTCACTTTAGAATGAAATCTTGATCACTTTTTTCTGTGATCTAATCGAACGTTTTCACGCGTTTATATGTATCGTTGAATTAAATTCCGGATAATGCGCTGTAAATTTGCTGGCCTTGCTGTACGTCGTCGCGTCGTTCGTTCGTCCGGCAAATTTATCGTCCGCATTAATTTGACATTTAATTTTCCGCGACGCGCATTCCGGTGCTTCCGCAATTCTCCGTGATGCGCTCGAAGTGAAACGTTGCGCTTCAGAATTATTCGCCAGCGATTTCGTCGCCGACAATTTGTTTGTCGTGCAATTTCGTCCTGTCGTATTACCGGTATAATTGGCCGGAATTGCTGTGATATTGTCTAAATCTGAAGGTTGATCAGCCTGACACTTTCATTTATTGGGATTCTTTCTCGAGCGTTTTTAAATATCGGACGACCGCCCACATTGTTGATTGTATTCTTAAATGCAGGAATATTTATGAGAGTCACTTGGGTAATCAGTGTAAAAGTTCGCAGTACAGACTGGATATCGTAGATATTATTTGTTATTTATATCTTTTATTTGCGTAGGCTGAATAATAGCAAATATAGCTATAGATAGCAAACGATGCTTCTTTTACAAAATATTTTATAAAAGAATTTTTATTAATAGTTACGGTTTTACAATTAATGATACATAGATAAATTGAATATATCTATATATTTAAATATCAGTTTATTAATTGAAAAATTAATTATATATAATAATAATACGTCAACAGATGCGTTGCAATAAAGGGAGAGTATTAGTAAATCTTTCTTTCGATCAATATGAAAGCACTGTCCTCCTCTCGAAATTCATACACGTACGATGCAAGTACACGTAACACACGGTTGCGCTTCGACACCATTGTCCGTAGTCGATTGTTATTTTAATTAGGTTTTTAACATAAACGAGTGCTTTCGGGTGTAGAATAGAAACTAGCTTCTCAATCGTCGCCACGATCGCGATGTGAAAAAAAACTATTATGGGAGTATGGAAAGGATGGATAAAGTTGGGCTTTGTAAACGCGATCTGCTGTGGCACTCGCGAGCCTCGGGCTCTCCGAGTGTGGATTCACCGACATGGAACTCCGTCCTGACGAAGGCACGTCCCTGTGAAACGATCACCGCGATTCGAAACGTGACTTGAGAACCGAGGAAGCTGTCGATAGAAGCTACCGCTCGACGTTCTTTAAATTTTCGATACTTTTCGGACGTTGATGCGCTTGCCGCTTAATCTCTCCTGACGTGACGGAACTGATGCGGCTGCATTTGCTACGTGCACACAAAAGACTGAGAAAAATGCTATGTGCGTTGCCGTTTGCTGAATATAGCTCTGACGTACGCGCATATCTGAAATTCTTGATCCGATTAAAGGTGAATAAGATATCTAAATATCTTTTATAAAAAAAAAAATCTCTTTTATTTAATTGCAACATCTTTATAAACGGTGCAATGAAATTCAAAAGTATAAAAACTTGATAAATAAATCTCTGGGTAAAATAAATGGTCGTTAACGAGATTCTAAGAGATACCGATGAAAAACGAAGAAACAGAGAGAGAGAGAGAGAGAGAGAGAGAGAGAGAGAGAGAGAGAGCGCGCTTACGCTTCTAAGTTATTTTATTATTTTTCCTTTGCGAGTAGCTGTAAACGTGATATACATTTTCTACAAAGTAAATTACGTGCAAGACCGGCTGTAATTAAAAATACGATTGAGATTTATTTAGCAGAAGAACTAGTTTTGCTACGTACGAATAAATCTCACGTTGTTATTCAGGCTCTTCAGCGGCTGAAAATTCAGTGTTGCACTATATAAAGCTTTAGTTGAAAGGTACTCCATAGCTCGTAAATAACAGCATTATAATCCGCGGGAAACAAGAGTGAGAAGTAAAAGCGATGTCGGGGACGGATTTTGCTTGGCATGGCCAAGACTTTCGCGTATTATTTATGACATTGTGCTACGACTGCTAGGAGTATTTTTTCTTCCGTTACACGCTAGCTCCCGTTTATCTCCCCGCAACTTTTACGCAACCAAGCTGGTAGCCACCGTTCTTTATCTTTTTAGTCTTGCTCCCTCCTATCCGATGTCGGGTCAAATCCTACTTTATCGCATTTTTCAGAATAAATGAGAAAGCAACGAAGGTAGAACGCGGCTCGAAAACGGAAGTAAAGAAAAAAGAACTAATGGTTCTTCTACGTGAATTGGCACCAGGCGGATTCTACAGGTGACGTTTCGTGTAAATAAAAACAGGTGGCAAAAGAAGGAACGGTAACAAAGGAAGCCTTGAAATCCGTTATGTGATATAACTGTGAACATTTCAACAAGAAACGAGTATTTTTTAACTAAACGTGAAATATAATCAACTGGATAAGAATGAGAAACAATTCGACATCGCAATTTCTCTTTACTCGCGGTACCTTCAATTTCAATAAAAATAAAACGAATTTCTCGATCATATCTAGTTGGCGTTCTCCGAGTTGGCGTTCTTCGAACATTTCTAAATCGGATGGTTGTTGAGGAAAGAAGCTTCGTAGAGATATACTCAACCTAATCGTTGAAAAGCGAAGGCAGAGAGGAAATGACAGCTTGGCAGCGCTATTAAATTATATTGCACATAGTAACTTTTCTCTTTGAGATCTATTGTTCCTTGGATTAGATACATTTTCACTTGATTGATATTGTGAGATTAATATCTCTTTATTATAATATCTTTTAATTAGATAGAATGATGTAAAATGATCAAAATTATATATGGAGCTGCATATCTTGAAACAATCAAGAGATTCATAGCGAATAATTAACATGAGATTTTATTTTTTATATTAATTTCAGTTTAATAAGTTTACAATGCTTATAGAAGATAATAAAGATATATTAATGTTTATAATTAAAGACATAATAAATTAGTTTTTGTGGTTTTTTAATATGACATTTGCATAAATTTTCTCTTTTTTCCTTTGTAATATAAAAAATAATTATAAATTTAATTCAAGATATATTATCTACTAAAATTCTAAAAAAATTGCTGTTTTAATAGCATGTTCTGCTATACTGCTATATGATAGAAATGAACTCTGTTAGATTTATGTTCTGACGCAAATAACATTCCGACATAAAAGTTTTTATCTAGTTTATATCCCCGGAGGGCAGCATAAGACATCCGAAAGGTTACCTACACCCGAGGACACAATGAACCTGAAAAGAGCTTAAGATCAGTTTCAAAACCATCCACGAATCCATGAAGTAGGTCACGCTCGTTAGGCATACGATTGATTTACAATTCGTTCCACGTATTTTGCTCGTCTGCTTCTTCCTCGTTCCTGCTTCTTCCTCATTCATGTTCTCTTTTTTCGAAAAGCAGAGAATTGCTTCGAATACATTTCCGTCACTTTCTGATTCCAGCGTATACGGAAGAAAAAATTTTGAAATGGTGCTACGTCCTCGTAGCATATTCTCAGAGCTATTCTACGAGCGTCACGAATTTTTACAGCTACATGTAATATCTATTATATTTTCTTTTTGGCTCTTCAAAAGACACTCTGAAAGTTTTTCAAGTTTCCTATTTTCACCGTTTACTTTTCTTTTAGAACTCGGCAACTTTTAAATTGTTCTTTTTTGTTTTTTTTTAGCACCCATAATCATATATTACGCATTAACCTATTCGATCATTGACTTTTGACGAGAGCAGAAAAGCTTTCCGCCATAATTCCTATATGGACATGTCGTATCAAAGGCTTAATTACTTTCACTCGCAAGCGAGTCTGTCCATCCCGTCCATCTACTCCTATAATTTGTTTTAATAGCCTTCTAAAGTTTTGACAGACGACGAAGCTTATGCGTGCTCTCGTAAGTGTATACACGACCGCAAACCGAGTTCCCGTGTAACGAATCCATCGGCATCGACGTTCTATGCTACCGCAGGTGCACGGCAAACTTTAGCTTTGCGCACGTATTGGACGTAACGTTAAAGTAGCTGCGATTAATATGAGGTCCAGTCATTTTTCACACCACCGCCTCGTGTAGGATCGCACTCTGGCGTACGTGGCTCGTTGTAACTCGAACTTCGCAATTTATAACATCGTGGACGACGACAGATACAGAGGAGAGAGTGTATTTGCATTAGAATTTATATTGCAGAGAGATAATGTGTGTGTGTGTGTATATATATATATATATATATATGCGCGCGCGCGAGTGTGTGTTTGATCGTTTAATAGACATTAAGGGATTAAATTGAGTGAATTAACGACGTATTTAAAACGTATCTGTTTTTAAATGATAAATATTTTTCATTTTCTCTTTTTCATTTGTCCGGAAACTAGGATGATTTGATACGCAAGGATGATACGTAATGGATTACGTAATGGATAATACATAATATCATAAATGGATAACTTTGTAAGTTATCGAGATTTTTGTCGATATTTTTATCTGTTGTTGCGACGAATCAGTAACTCACATTAAACTGTTCTTGCAATTTAAATGCGTCAAAGATCACGCTTACGCAAATTTAGGTAACCATACCCTTCTTCGGTCACATTCAAAACTTTACGTGGTAAAATAGCGGAGCCACCGAAAGTTCGGTGTCGCCGCGACGCGAAGTTAGCAAATTCACTCCTGGAAACGCGGATAATTTTACTCTGAGCCTCCGACCGTGGAAATTCAAATTTGGAAGTGTTCCTCGAGGAAGATTTATTTGTTGCGGCTTTATTGTGTCGCGGCAGCTGCTGGGAAACCTTGTCACGAGATCACAAGGAAGCTCTTCGTTGAAATACGATCTCTTTGAGCAAGTTCCTTCTTTATATTCTTGAGAATGTTTAAAGTAAGCGTTCGTAGATTTTTATAATTTGCATTATCTTATAATGATTGTCAATAACGTCACTCTTATTGCAAGAAATTTTGAACATTGTAAAAACACACGTACTTGTTTATTAAGTTTATTAATTCTACATTTATGCGCACAATTTGATCTTTTGTTAAATATTTTAAGTATAAACAATCAATTATTGGTATATTAAAACATGCATATTTTATTGATAAAGTTTAGAATTTATTTCTTTATTATATAGCTGTTATAATGAACAAGAATAGGCGTTACAGTCGTTTTTATAATATGTTTTTAATTTTCACAGAATTTATATTTATGTTATTATATTAATGTCAGATATAAAGCAAATTTTTGAAATTTTTGAAATTTAATAATGTGAATCGGTTTATTCACACATATGCTTTATATAAAAACTAAAATGTGTAAAACACCTGTATTATTCAACAATATATTAGATAATTACGCGGGAGCTGCGGGTAAAAATAAAATATTTACTATTAGATTAAAAAAGTGATTTAAAACAAGGCTCGAAAAATGATGTATTTAATTGTTGCGACGCCAATATTATTGATTTAATGACTGTCTTCAAATAATCGGATTTTTTAAATAAAAATTGATTAATAATGTTTGGATAATGGATATTTAATTCAACAATAGTATAATTTTTCACATAATAACTGTGCCCAATGCTAAACTCAAAACAATTCCGTCTTTAAATTTCTCCATGTACATGTTTAACTAAATTGGATTAAATGTTGTAAGTGGTACTCACTGCTTGCAAAATTTATATCGTTTTACGTTTGAGAGAATGGTTTAAAGTTCGTTATTTTAATAGTTAAAAATTTTAAATTCATTTAGTCAGAATATTATTGAATAACGTCAATCTCTCTGTTATATATTTTACATTGTATTTTTTACATATCACATTATGGCTTAAATTATAATAAAGATACTATATGTAATACTATGTCGGATGCTATTTTTTGAACGTGTATAAAAATTTATCGTATCTACGCTATGTGAATTTTACGAACACTTATATTGCATAGTAATACTTATTCCAATAAAGGAAGTCACATTCTGTTACTAAAGCAAGGGATTTAAATATTCTGAAAGATTTATATGTATATTCGATCGAGACTTCCTGAAAGTACTTTAATATGAAATATCTACGTTGCTCAATCTATAGTCGCGAAAGTATGATCATAATATTTTATTATAGCATTTCATTAAATCATTATACTTGAGATTATTGACATAAAGGGGATAACAGATTCAATAATTCAAGAAATTATGAATGTACAATAAATATCCTTGACAGTGTAATTAGTTTTTTATTTATCATATAGTATAATACGACTGTTTTTACATTATCTGAAGAAAAATATTTTTTATGAATTATTACGGAATTTAATATTTTGTGAAATGCTTTTATTTATAAGCCGCATTAATGCGACAAAGTAGTCAGAGTCAACGACAAAAGCAACGCATATATTTTTGCCATATATACAAGAAACTAATGAATGTATAGATGTGACATTATCCACTTTAAAACTTGTTGAGTATTAATACAGAATCAGTAAATATGATTTTTAAATACTAATTGCAATCCATTAGAATTAATCATTAATTATAATCGCAGTGATATTTATTTGATATATTATATATTGGTATGTTTTATCATATTTCAATAACGTGAGTATATCAAAGCTTATAACTGTCAACGACACATAAAAAGAGTTAATGTTTTTACAGTTTAATTTTTCTTCACTTTTTAAATTTATTATTTTAGTTTTTTCTGAGCATTATTTTATTTTCTACTGTTTCTACTTTTCTATTTTATATACTTGAGAGGAATTTATATTTATTGAAACTGAAGTTTAGAGAGATAGATTAATTTTGTATGCGAAATTTAATCTACTATTGTTTACAATTGATATCGTTTAACACAAAGTAAATTATTTTCTGGACTTCTTCGGTTACTATGCGTGCACGTTACAATAAATTTCATTACTATGGCGTGCATGTAATTCCACACAACTTTATTTATTACACGGTGATGGAATTTAACGAGTGTAACCAATGCAATTAAGTTCATCCATTCGGAGATCAGCATCGCTATTTTTCAATAATGATTTAAATCACGTTTCTCTCGTTAATTAACTTATGTGTCTATCTAGTACGTGATCTATCTGATGAGTTTTAGCATGAAACATAGCAAATTTCAGACCGCCTGAAATTTTCGGTTTAAAGCGAGCCAATGTTGTTGAATGCATTTTTTTTTTGAATTTTATTAGTGGATACGCTAAATTGGCATGGTCCAATTAGCAATGTCGGCAACCAGTTATAAATGAACAGTTACGCGGGGACAAATGATCGTCGAAGTGCCGTTTGAGTTGAAATTAAACTAACTGCTAACACATTCGGCTCTTTGGATCTGTTGCGACGTTATCACGCGAGTTTCCACGCGAATAATGTGATTAATGTTCTACGTGCAGCACGAAAAAAGCACGGCACTCTGCGCGTGATACCCGACAAATTTATTTTATGCATTTTCTACTGTACGTGTTTTCGCGCGTTCGATATAACATGCTCGGCCATTCGTGAGAATTCCAAATAAATTTATCTGGAATGTTTTCGATCGCGTATATAAGAGCATTAAATAATTTTGTGACATTTCTTTTTTTTTTTTCGTGTGAGAAAAAATTACTGTGCTACAAACAATTAAAACATCTTTATGTATTATCATGTTTATCGTTATTTCTCGTTATATCTTTATAACCATAATTAGGAATTTTAGTAATTACTTAAAATTCATTACCTTCCAAATTACTTAAAATTTATATAGAGCACATATGTATGTTTGACAAGTTAAAGTACAATTTGACAAGTTAAAGTACAGTTTAATGGAATCTCTCGCAGGAATCTTCGACGTTATGATAAAAAAAACCTTTGTAAACCTTTCGGAAGCCATGACACCACTCTTTTTTTTGTCCCTTCCCAGGAGCAAGTTTCCACGGGACGGAAATAAAAGTCTCATAACGAGCGAAGTTAGACGGTGTGCGCACAGGGAATAAGTATTCCCGTCCTCATATGTTACTGTAATACGAGCTCCGCATGGAGACATTTGGACAGGTACGTATCCGCCTGTCTGAGCAGGGGCACCTGTGCCACCTTTCTAGCTCTGAAGACGGGTCCCCGGGCAGTTTCTTTTCCCTTTAGTCGGCAGTACAAAACACGGCTCACGATGGAAAGCACGGCAGTTTTGTAAAGTGAAACACCTGCGCGAACAGCACGTACGTGGACGCGAGTTCATGCACGGGAGGCGGATGTCGGAAGCGGGTATGTCGGAGGAGAGACTTTGGACGGCGTGGGCGCCGCCGCTTCTCTCCTTGCGCTGAAAACGATTCCGACGTCGCCGGCATACATTACTGCCACGATTACGGTGGCAGTTGTTTATTGCTCGTGAAATTCTGCATGTTATATGCGTGCTGTGGCGTACTAGGTGTACCCGGTGTCTTTGGGGCGCGATAACGTACAGTAGGGTGTTTAGACGGGGAGACACATGGGGCTGTTGTCGCGTCGCTTGCTCCCGACTGTGATGACGAGCTCATAAGTGTGTCAACGGTATTAAACGTAATCGAGTAACGTATTATGTACGAGTTATTAGTAACTTGGATGCTGACAAGATTGCCGGTTGCTTTTTAATTTTAGGATCAAAGCCTCCGATCTCCCATCAAAATTGAATCTGAAAATTGATCGAAAGATAATTTTAATATATTTTATAAAAGATTTATTTTTGCCTTTTTAAATGACGAAATGATATATATTCGCCGTATTCGTCACCCTATTTCCCTATATATGCTGTGACATGATTCAGTTTCATTGTATCTTGTAATTATTCCGGTCGAAGGTCCTCGGTTTGATCATGTGGTTTAACCGTATGAATAATCTCGATACATATCGATACACGTCGGATGCGTTGGAAATTCTCTCCATAATTACATTTCTTGCGAATCGTTTCCATTAACCTTTATTGAATGGATTTCGTTAATGCAGGATCAGCTTGTATTTGTTTATCGACCGGCCAGTATATTCATTCGGGACGATTTGCGTTACGCTAATTAACTAATTATAGCTCCATTACTTTTATGTCTGGCGCTTACCCGTCAAATTGTTGGAACTCAGCCCGAATGTAATTACCAATGGCAATCATGATATTAATGTTTAACTGCATAGCGAATTATTTGCAAAGAGTCGTAAAAACAGAAGACGACGATTGAAAATACATTAATAATGCATATAAAATGTGAAATCAGATAAAAAAAAAAAGGCGAAAATTGAAATATTTATTAGCGATTAAAAAAGAAGTATAAAAGATACAATTTTATTAAAGCGCGGGAGAATCGCAAGGGAAGGAAATTCTCGAGTAGTAAGTAAATACGCACTCTCTATAAATCTCTCTTTGTTTTAAAAAAAGGCTCATGCACAGGACATTACCCAAGTCAAATACACACCATTAAAAGATTTTCCAACCCCTTTTCATCGCCCAGCTGCTGGTGTTCCTTACGTCGTTAATCTTCCAGGAGGAACTCTGGGGGATTCATTAACCATGGTCGGCATTCGCCAGTCAACTGGAGGCAGTTCAACAATCTTTCTATATAGGATGGTTCTTGCATTCACGTGGTCTTAATACAGTTGCCATGATAAACAGGATACTACTGGATAGAGCATGATTCATTGACTGTATCTTAAAGTGATTATTTATGAGCATAATTTAATGACGTTAACGATAGTTCCTCGTTATATTCCAAATAATAATAATAATGATAATATTATCTTATTTCGATTTATCTGTGAACAAATTCAAAAGGATATATTTTCATTTGTTCTACGACAATAATTGAAGTTTCCATTATGAGATACTTTCATGTTTGAAGCTGCTTTTTGAATTGCTAAATGACACATCACTCATTATACGCTCCTCTCGTTGCATTCAAAATTGTTCCTTCATCTAAACGGTAATAAAAATTACGTGAATGTTCGTGTATACGCGTTTCCCTATTTCTGGAACGGTGAATGCAGTGTTTAATGTCTCTCGGTGCGCCTCGTGCGTCTGCATCCTCTTGCTTTTGCATCTCGATTAACGATTGTGAAAGAAGGTCGTGAAAATCACGAAATAATCGAGTTGTCGCTGGTGGTGGTTCGTGCCTTTTTACCGGTCCCGCGCGTATACGAGACGAGTCTCGAACTGTTTTCTTGGAGGTTTTACTTAGCAGCGACGGGCATTCTGCGAGAGAGCTCCACATCCATTCTTTTATTTACGAATCTAGAGGAACCGTCTTCCATTCCAGAAGATGCTTGCGCTTATAATAGCGTTTCTGCTGGTTTTCCATTCGGTTGAAGAGATCGTAAGCCGCGCTGGAAGAATAGTAAAGTCGAAGGAGCTCCGGAATGGCTACACGATCCTTTATGCATTTCTCTGCTTTTAATCTCTTTGTTTTAGCAGCAATTTTCTTGTCGATTGTGTCTATTTTACACTTTTAGCGCTTTTCGCAGAAAACAGCCAACGGAACGTGAGAATAATGAGAACCGAATTATTCGCTTTACATCTCACAGGATGCAATGTAATTTTCTTCATCGCTCACTCTTATCTTTGATCCTGATAAAACGATGCGGGGAAAAAATTTTTTGCCCTGCAATTTTTCTCTTTTTGTATTGAATAGATTTATTTATATGGAATTGCACACACTGTTTTATTATACTCTGCCATTTCTTCATATATTATAGTATATACGTTTCTAGATATATTCAACGACACGCGCGACATATTCTTCTATAAATCATTCTTCTATAAATTATTTACAAGGCATTGAAATTTATATTATATATTCAAAAAGATATTCTTTAGTTATCATAGAATCTTGCGTCCTCCGCTATACATATAAATCTTACAATATATCGTTCGATAAATTCCACGGACGAAATTTCTGATTTTCTCAACGATTTCTTAAACAATTCCATAGAAAGACGTCAGAAAAGTGATAACGGAATTATCAATAATCTCGCCCGGAAATTCTCTTCGCGTTATTCACGCGTAGCGTGGCATTTTAGGATCCGTCTCGACGTTGACATTCAATGTGCATCGCGACTTGGGTAGCAACTAATAGGTGTTTCCATCGTCTTATGATGTTTGATACTACAATAGCGACTGCGGTGCAATACCGTGCCACACGAAACGCGAGCGTTTAATCCCACGAAGAAGACACCGACACTGACGCGGAAAGCAGCATTAATCCGCTTGAAGATGCAGCTCTCGATTTATCTCCGTGGTGCGACGATGTCTTTCGTCAGCGGATATTACGGCGACGATTCCCACCAGCAGCGTACGAGCGCACCAGGAGCGTTCGAGAGGCTGCATTTTACTAGGCACGGCATTTCGCAAATTCACGAGCGTCGAACGGTTAGTAGAGCGGTCGTAAAACTTCCGTGGAATTTCGATAGGAATTACCCTTCTCCCTTATGCACGCGCGTCCGTCGTTACTTTCCTGTCGTTCTTTTTCATTCGTTCCATGCGAATCCACGGTTCATCCCGATGAAACTATCGACTCCTTCGCGGGATATTAGATTTCAGCCCGTCGAGCATCGGGCTGTATATTAAATCCATATTCCGCGGGAATTCTCGCGTCGCTTTTTAAACGGCCATTTTATTACGACTATACTTCTTGGGACGTGCATTACGTATGGCGTTGTGGACACTACGTTCCACGGAGATTGGATCGTGATCGACTGCGGGATTATTCCCGAGCGATGAAATACGTACAGTGAGGTCGGGGAAGATGCGCGCATACTTATCATGTGAAAATTTAATTTGAAACGCGCTTGCATTTTACGGCGGTTTACATCTCGGTGGGACGTCGAGTGTCTGTGTGTATCTATTCGCGTAAATACTTGTTACGCGCGGGTCAGCGCGAGTGGCGTTTGACACGTACGTCGAATTGGAATATTAAATGAAAATTCATTTTGATGAAATTGCACGTGACAGACAACATTTGGATCGAATCGTATTTGAAGCACGTGATGCAAGTAACAGCATTAATGAAGACAATTATCATTAATTACATATCGTGAACAAACTTTCACTATATATAGTCACTGTTACGCTTTACTCGATAATTTATTCTCGAAGAGATTATCTATTTAGATGTTAAATTTCCTTTTCATAAATCAGGTGCATTTTATTCATTAAACTAAAGTCGTATAGTTGAGCACAATCCGCCGTTATCCCGACGACGTCGTGTCTGCCGCTTTATCCAGCCTTTCTATAGACTACCTATATTTTGATTCGCCAGTAGACCGCCATTTCCATAAGCCTTTCATCTCCGCAATTGTCTACGTCCGATAGATTTGTATTCGTACGGCGTTTGTCCCCTCAAAACAATCTCTGACAAAGTTATTACAGGTATTTGAGACTCGGATGTAATAACCGAATAATTTCGTACGGCCTTATCGCTGTCAGCTGAGTGCTTTCATGTAGCTGCCAAGATAGCTGGACTGCTTTAACAGAAATCTCTATTCCCCGAGAAATGCGGCTTCGAACAAACCGGAGGCAACCGCCGAACGTTTACGGGAAACATAAGCATTTACGTAACGATAATGATATTAGAAACTTGAATATTATTATTATCTTTATAATGAGCAATTAATGCGTGATTGTATTAGGAAGAAATGATAACCTCTTCTGTAACTTTATAATTTCTGGAGATATGTTGCGGAATAGAATTTCTGTCGCACAGAGTGCGACTTTTTTTATTCAGTTCTAGAATGACATATACATGCATACTGTTTTAAGAGAGAAAACCGCAATTGTATATAGCTCT
>NW_017304543.1:1215083-1216355 GCF_001594115.1 Trachymyrmex septentrionalis
CTCTCTCTCTCTCTCTCTCTATATATATATATATATATATATATATTACTTTTTACAACGTTTGATAGCTGAAGCTACGTTCTTCGAATACTCATGTGCATTTTGCACAAAAGGTCATATTTAGATTACATAGCGTAATAAAAAGTAGAGACGGAACAAAAGACGTGATGCGTAATCGCGACAGAAAAAGTTAATGGCTGTTCTGGTGGCGAAAAGACCTCTTTCCGCAATATGGCGTAATGAGAGTGCGGATTTTCCATGAAAGTTGAGCATGAGTTTTGCGGTGCCGCATGAGATTCTAGATTAATTGTCCCTTTTTAACGGGACATGTACGTTGCGCTTATAATTAATATCTACGAAAGAAGTAATCCCGTCGCTTCGCTCAGACGAAACTTGACAAAAAAGCTTGTTGCGCATTGTTGGCTCTCACACCGCGCTCATTTCATATAATGCAATTACGAAATTTGCACCCGTTGTTTCTCATTTCACATATTACTTTAGTGCTCTAGACTATATAGAGATGAAACAAAATATATTATTAACTTACACACACACACACACACACACACACACACACACACACACACACACACACACACACACACACACACACACACACACACACACACACACATTTCTACTGTCACACATTCTTTGTATAATCTGAATACTTATCATTATAAATATATTCATATATTAAATATTCATAGTTAGACGAGAGGTCTGTAAACAAAATAAGGATATTATAACATTGAAATGCACATTAATGGTCATTTCGTGAATAATACCTAAAATATAGCGAGAGAGACTATATATTATTTCTATTTTCTATCGTCTTCCACGTGTTTAAAGTTTTCATCAAAATTATTTCCCTATTATCCTTCAATTATATCAAAATCAAATAATAAGATCTTAATATAAAAATAATTTTGTCCTAGAATAAATCAAATATAAGTAAAATGCCTACATGAGCCTTTACGGTGTTGATGCATAAATAATATATGTATTTTAAGGCGATAAGATATAAATTCACAAACAATTTAAATGTACTTGTCAATGAAATTGCAAACATTTTGACTTTGGATTTGAAGCCTACTCAGTGCGGAAGTCACGTACAACTGCAATGAAAGCGCAAAGAAGCACCGAATACGTATCCTCCCACCCTTCCTCTGATTATAGACTCATAAAGTTATACAAACTAGATAAAAAAGAGGGATGAAGAGAGAGAGAAGGAATGGAAGGGAAGGAATTCACATTAAAATGATGAATAAG
>NW_017304543.1:1216455-1221122 GCF_001594115.1 Trachymyrmex septentrionalis
GAGTTATACAAACTAGATAAAAAAGAGGGAGAGAAGGAATGGAAGGGAAGGAATTCACATTAAAATGATGAATAAGATGAATTAGAACTTATTGCAATCAGTTACGTGAGAAGTTCTTCGGCTCTCGACTTGCTCGCATGGATTAAATTGTTGCTTGTTATCGCGAATGAATACATGGTTGACGAGGAGCATGTATCGAAGGAGATCATTTTGAATCGCGTTTATCGCGACTAGCTTCCTAATTCCAACTGTAAATGAAGCTTGTATTGCCCTCGCGGATATGCGCGAGAAAAAGAAGTTAAAAGATTGATGCAAACGATAAGGAGAGATGCTGAGGGTGAAAGAAGTGGCTCGAACAAACGACGTTTCTGTGTCGTTGAGCGGCAGCGTATGCCGTCGTCTGGAGGATAGTCTGTGGGGTTAATCAGGTCAGGCGAGAATCGCTCCTTCTCGTTTTTCGCTCCCGTGTAAACGCCTCATCCGGCATTCCGAGCATTAATTACTCTTACGTTCTCTTTACTCGAGCCGTCGCCGTTGCTATCACTTGCTGCCGTTGCTGAGGGGCACCCTTTCATCTGCGCCTTCATCTCTCGTCTTGATTGGCACGATATAGTCTCCGCCGTACTGTAGTCTTGTGAATATTTCAGAAAATACGCGTGCATGTTTAATACGACGCCGGAATTTATTCTGCGGAATTTATCAGACACGATTTATTCGGGCGTGGCTATGCCCACCTCTCTGTGTATCAGATTATTAGAATTTTATTAGTAACTCTTGGAATTCTTCTCTTTACTTCCATTCTTGTAACTCGGAGTATTACGAGAACAATTTGTTTCGAACAACACGAAAGTTTTTTAACTGTAGCGGTCAGAGAAGCAAGCTTGAGGGAATTTTTGTTCTGTTGTCTGGTCAGTTCTGTTATCTGATCGACCGAAATGTTAAACCGAAAAAATATTCATCTAATGAGAGAGCAGAGGCAAAAGAGGAATCACAGAGAATACGGTCGGACAATTATTGATTTATTTATCAAATTCATACACTTTTCGTTGCTGTAGATTCATTATTCCATGGCTGAATGCGTATGTCATTTTGGTTATATTCGCTGACAAATAGACGGGTTTTTATGGACAATAAATAAGCTACCAGACTGGTCACATTAATTCGGATGATAGTAGATGTTTATATGGTTGGAATAACATTATGCTGTGAAAATAATGTCTTTTATTTTATTCGTGTACATCACTATATTTTGTTATACGTGGACGTGCTTATAAACAGCACATAATTTTAATGGCGTTATTTTCTCTTTAGTGTGTTTTTATATTTATTTGTGTTTCATATTTGTTGCAATTATGCAATCGCCGTTAATAAGTGAATAAACGTAAAGATGCGTTTGTAGATATCTATTAATACGTATATTCTTGTAAAGAATTTAATATATAATTTTGTTAAAGAAGATTATTGACAAGGAAAAAATCCTTTTTTTTTCTCTTTTTTTCAGAGAAAATGTATCTTAATTTACATTCTAAGAAATTCCGCGATGAAGACAGAAGCGACTCTCGTACTGCCAGTCTTCATCATTCTCTTCTTCTTTCTACTTCCGTCTCTTCTTCTACTTCCGTTTACATTTTCCTCCTTCTACAAGCACAAATGCTATCCTGCAGGGGCGTTGTAGCAGAAAGTTTTGCTGGCGCAGCCGGAACGATTTTCCGGGCGTTTATTTTTGGATCCGGCGTCCTTACCCTCTCTAACCCCTTGCCCCGTCCTACCGTTTGCTAAATCCGTAATAACGATGCGCCCCGTTAGAAGTACTTACCGTAGCCTATCCCAAACGGAACCATGGTGCAGCCATGGTCGTGCTTGCCTGCTTTGCAGAAATAGCGAATAAGGTTTCTTTGCGAACTTTCTAACTAACTTCTCGAAAAACACATTTACAAACTCGTGCCGACTCTCCGGCACGGTCTGGTCACTGTTTTATCGTTTCGTCGCTACCGTTTCGACGTGATGTACGTCAAAACATTTGCGGGTGAGAACGGCTTTCTCGTGTCACCTTCTATTATTCATTTTCATTGAATTGCATTTGCAGTCGATCTCCTTTTTTTTTCTATCAAGTTCAATTGTTTGCTGGAATTTTATTTTTTACGTCTGACTTTTGTGCGTCATTTTTTTGAAGTTTTTTTTTTTTTTTTTTACAAAAAGTCTTCTATGATACATAGCTTTAGTTGAATGAACTAACGTAATAATATAGTTTTGACAATGCGTAATTATTAACTTTTAAATTCTCTACGTATATAAAAATTAATATTTTTTCAACGTTATTTCAAGAGTGCTAATTAATTATTATTGGTACGCGCTCGAATGCCTAAGCTATAATTATAGATTGTAATTATAATTATTTTGTTGACGAATAAAAGTTGAACGTTAAATCAAACCGGAAGACACTTAATTTTAGTCCAAAATTTTATGGCGTGACAGTAAAATCGTTAAAAACTAAATGCAAATGTAGGATGACAAGTGCCGCGATCTCGCATTTAGGAAAACACGATGTCGTAGCGCGTAACGACCTGACGTGAACGAACGCCAGCGAATAGAGCACGAATTCCGCGGCTGATTAAAGGAATTACGCGGTAGCCCGGTCGGGTTCTCCTCGTCCATTTAACCAGCCCGTGGTTGGAGATTCTGTCACGTTGCCATTCATCGCCCCGATGGCCGAGGCTCCCGAGCTATTCCGGAAGCGACAGGTGCCGGTTGTTGGGTAAGCTGGAGACGGAACGGACCATAATTCTCGTGAGAGGGATGTTATTCCCCGGAATCCTTGCACACTTCTCGAGTCCCCTTTTGTGATATTCTCGAGAGTTTATTAAAGGTGCCGTACGTACGATCAGTACTTTATGATAAGTACGTGTCGATGACATAAGATCATCATACTAGGCATTGCGCGACATTGTCTCGACTCGGAGTCGCAACTAACCGGATTATTTGGTACATTCGAATGTAAAACCGGAATCACAGTCTCTGAACGTCATCGTCGCAAAATGTTTTAAACTTCCAACATCTCTTTCGACGATAGCTGTTGAATACGTTATTTGTCGAGCTTGGTCCCCCCTACCGTCGCGAATGCAGTTTGTAACGTGGTAGCTTGGGTTTCGCTTCGCTGGTTTAACTTGCTTTCGTGGTTCCAATGGTTGCACAAAATTAAATTATTTACTCTGTGGTATTTCGTAACATGATAATGTTGTAAACACGGTATTATAAATTAAAAAGTAGAAGTACGATACGATATTCGGAATAATAAACATAAATTCTTAGACAGTTCTTGTTCTAAAAAATAACATTTTTACCCATTGATCATGTTTTTAATTTAAAGTTTGTCGCTATAAATATTTATTTTAGAATTATTAAGAAAAGTTCTACTCTATCTATTAAGGAGAGAAAAAGAAAGCAATATTAGAAGAATTAATACTTGATCTCTTAGCAATTTATTTATGTGATTAATTCAGTATTCCCATTTTATTTCAAAGAATTCCGATATGTGTGTATAATTCGAATATTATTGTATAAACACAAATAAGTGAAGAAAGCTATACTCACTTAAAATGGATGTGCCTAATAATATTTTTGCATTAATCTTACAATTTCCAGTTCAAATAAATCACGCGTTTTATAAAGCATAGAATAAGATTGTATTGTTTGTAAATATTGTAAATTTGTACGTTTTTTGTCCGAATTATCACATAATTCCTCTCAGACAATTCTTCTCTGATCTCTCTTAATAGCTGCAAAATAAGAATAGTGATCGTGTTTATGAACGAGTCTAAGCTTCAATCAATATTATCAAAGCCTGGACTCAACATCGCGTTTGTGATGAGAACGGCGTCGTCGTTTTGATCGTCTCTCCATCGTGTAACTTTTACCCTCCAGCGCTTACATCCGATGCACCCGCCGTTCAACGTAGATAATAGCATTTCGCGATACCATCGGTATGACTCGAATGTAATTACAGAGGAATCCTGTGCGCCACTCATGTGCACATAATATTAGAAAACGTGATTTCATCGCATTAACTGATGTCGGGTAAATTCGCTAAAATAAAGTAAAAAGAAGATAAAACGTTCTTTACGCTTAATTATAATTTTAATTGTAAATGCTACTAATTAATAGCTCCATCCTTTGAATATTAATAACTTTCTCAGCTCCTGACATTTTGCTTTCTATTAGATTTGGTTATTATGAACAAATTTTATTAAAATATCGTAGATAATGTTGCAACATTTTTACAAGTTGCAGTTTGAATATTGTTCTTGTAACTAAATTATTTCCTTATCGCCCTTTTCGCGCAGCTGTTTTCGAATTTTACAAAGCATTTAACAATTTCCAAAGAATTCTGAATTTGAACATTTGATATTTACGAACGTAAAATAAATTAATTAACTCTTCTTTTTTCAGAACGTTTTAATCAATTACTCGCAGTTCACTTATAGTTCGTAATTGCATGTCGATCAATTTTATAAAGCGTCACTCCTTTATCACATAAGTAATCTTTGTATTTAGTTGCGTTAAACTGGTTTACGGTTTCGAAATATAAAACTGAGAGGCACTTATGCAAAAGGAAGTAAATTAAGTCGGTTAACTCTTCAGTTAACTCTTTTCTCAGGTAATAGGAGACC
>NW_017304543.1:1221222-1236655 GCF_001594115.1 Trachymyrmex septentrionalis
CAGGAGAGGCACTTATGCAAAAGGAAGTAAATCAAGTCGGTTAACTCTTCAGTTAACTCTTTTCTCAGGTAATAGGAGACCGAGTAAATACCAAAGATCAACACGTTATCCTACGCGTCGGATTACGGAACCGTTCAGTGGAAACATTGTTCCTTTACGCCATGGTCAATTTCTTCTGTAATCAAACCCCGAGAAAGGTCAGGCCATTACTTTGCGCACCCTATTCCGAAATCAACGAGGCTGAAAGAGAAAAGTAAGAACGGTACATCAGGACGCAGACACATTTGAACGAAATTGCTTGAATTATTTAAACAGTTGCTATTTGACGTAATGTAGAATCTGAGTTTGACGAAAGTTTTATTTTTATTTCAAAATTTATTTACCTTATCTTCAATATATTTGATACCCGAAAACTGAACTATATATGTCCATATATATTATATAATAAAACAATGATGTTGAGCGTATTATTTCACGAAGCGGCCCACTCGTAAGCAAGTTTCATCATTCTTTGAATTATACTGGCTCAAGTTCGCGTGGCGTAAGTTGTAAACTTCTTCCAAGAGCCACCAGAGAGTCAGTTACCGGCGGAACGGTGTAAACGGAAGTGCGAAGATTTTCGTTTTACGAGACGCAGTATGCCAACTCTAGCGTCAACCCCTATCAAACGCTGACACCGGCTTCTCGTCCAAATGCACATCTCGATAAGTCGCGCCGACATTCATCCGCGCATATATTTGGATTCCGTAAAGTTTACAGCGTGATTTACGATAACGGATTCCTACGGAACTTTGAGTTTGTCATTAATTCGGTTGCCCAAATTTATAGCGATTGCGATTTCAGGCGCATTAAGCTGGTCTTTATCGTGATTTAATTAATCCTTTCCCAGTGAATTCTAAGAATTACGGAGAACAAATCGAGAATAACTTTATGTAAATCCTATAAATTACATACAATAAGATAAATCGAGTGTAATGCGATTTTACAGTGAACTTCTAATAACTTTTTAATTATTATTGAAGAACTTTATAGAGATTGCAAATAATTTCTTATGAGATTGTTCTTATTGTATTTTATTTTATTTTTTTTTCTCCATTGCATTCTACATAATATTTAAATATAAAATGATACGGAAATATTGGTAATATGATCTATAAGGCAATATTATGAGAGATGCATTTGATAAATTGTCATATCGATAAATGTTCACGAGTCGACTAAAAAGTGTCAAGTGGAAAAGCGATGTTTCACGAAGGTAAGTTTCTTCAGCAACACATTCAGATAGTTCCTGAATACCATTGCAAAGTAAAAGCATGCTATTCAAATAAATCTTGTAGAAACGTATGTCATGGCAACTCCTATCTTGAGCAAAATGTGTCAGACAGTTTTCATCTTTGAAACTTCAGAAACTTTGCGACCTTTCGCGATACCATTCGTACCACATATGAGATTGCATATTATAAGAAGTTATATCATAAAGTTGGTTATATTCAAAATATAATAGTAAGTTACGATGTTGTTCCCCGCAATATGGGTCAAAAATTGTTTTAAATGTGATAGATCCAGAACTAAAACTAAATAAATGTCGCGCAGCTTTCTATCTTGAACTTGTCTTGCAAAATTTCGATTCTCCACAATTTTACCTGCAAGTTCCTTTGTAAGATGGATTTGTCCGTTACGATTTTGAGAACAAAGTAACGTTCGAAGAAAGGGCCAAAGAAGGGACTATTGAAAGAAAAGATAGGATCGCTGAAAAAAATTAAGGAAAGTTTCCAAAGTGAAACGCGTGAGAACGACTCATGCCGTAATTAGCGATCGACGCTCCAGGAAGGAAAAGTAATTACGCTCCGACTGATTCTAACAACGCAAGAGATGTCGTTGCTCAATTGCACTACAGTGCTACACAATTGGCGCCAGGCATTCTTCTTTCCTCTTTCCACGTCTTTGCCTTCGCAATTTTTCGTCTACTCAGACACCTTCTATTTCTTGTTGGACTCTATCCGTGTAGAGAGACGAGATAAAAAATTCAGTATGCCATATATTTGCGGGATCGTTTGTTGAGAGTTGATAAAGTAGTCTTGGTGAACTAGCTTCGTAGAGGCAAAAAGTCGTTCGGATAATTAAAGCGAGCCGTTGACTGTCTTAATGAGACAATTCTTTGTTGCTATTTATATCTTTCTCGACTTTTCTGCGATCGGAGATGCCGAAAAGAAAAGTTGGCGGAGAAAAGCGAAGAAATTGAATTCTGTACACTTTTGCGGATGATTGAAGATATATTGAACATGCGTAATACGTAGGGATGCCTAAGTATTCCCCCAGAAAATTGGAAACCAAATCCAGCGTATCTGGTTCTCCGTTAACTGAACAGTGCAAATTGCGCTCTGTAAATGTGGTTACACGAATCGTTACAGGGAATTGCTTTGTGAATTGATTAAAATAAATTAAAATAAATTACAATTTTTAACAAGTAATCTCATTGTATTCTAAAGTATAATTTAAATTGAGATTACATATTATTAGATATTAAAGAGAATGAAATTTGTGTAATTTGGAATAATAATATTAATTATTTTTCCAGTCGCATCATTAATTACGTGAATTTTGTCAAAAGCTTAAATTTTGTAAAAGCACACGAAACAATAGAATATCATAAATTTCTTTAAAACAATTATATTTTACCGTCGAATACTGAAATGCTAGGAACAGAAATTATCAGAATATTATTGTTGTATTGGCAATCTTCGTTTCGGTGCGAGATTATTACGTATCATGTCATAAGCATGTCTCTGTCGATTGCTCGAAAATTAGTCGGCCGCAGAGCATTACAGCTGAATCTACTGTCACAAGTGCCATCATCACTCTTCTCACGAAGGGTGTTCCTGAAAGGTACATTTGTTGAAATGTACATCGACATACGATCGCGTCAATTTTTGGTCTGTGTTTGCCGGATGTGATGGACGTCCGTTTCTCGATTGACAAATTTATGATGATTAGCTTTCGATGAATGTGCAACTAATTATTCATACAACGAATGGTCCGCGGGAATATTAAATTCACTTGCATCAACGCTTCGTAAATCAATCTCCCCCTCCTAGATAATATGATTTATTCATCATGAATTTTATTCGCGCGCGATGATTAATAACCAATTACGTAATTCAATATTCTTTTGAATGCGGTGTGTATTTTCTCGCGAAAGCCATCAGAAAGATTAGATTGTCAGATTATATCGGCGATGAGGTTTTTATGGAGCACAAAATTCACTCTTCGTCATTAATATTGCCAATGAAGCATTCTATCTGCAATTCTCGTGCACAATTGTATCTCAGATGTACATCTTCTCGCTATGAGATATCAGCTTAATCTGTCGGTCTCGTCTTGATTTACAGTCGCGCCGCGAAAGCGCAGCAGTTTATAGGATTTGTGCCACGGGAAGATATTTTTGCGGAGATACTCGATACTTTTCTCGTTAGCTACATCAGGATTTCTCTATCGTCTCCGACGCAGGGAGTGCCAGATACTTCTTCACGCCTGCCTCTGTACGGATTGTAGACCGAAGAAATTAATCGAGCTTTGACTAACCGAAAGCTCGCGGTAATGGCAAGCCGGAGTAGCTTGAGGTCAGATAAGTCGAAAAGTCGAGGGTGAGCTGGGTGAGAGAGAGAGAGAGTAGACGGCTGTAGACAGACGGACAGACGGACGGAGAGGAATGGCGAGGAGGGTAGGAATGAGAAACGAAGGACGAACGAATATCGTGCCGACGATCTTATTAGAGATCCTGTGCAGTGGTCTGCCAAACGAGTTATTTAAGTTGAATGAGAAAGAGAATTTAAAGAAGAATAGATAGAGGAAGAAAGAAAGAGACGAAGAGAGAAATTTCATAGAACGGAAACGAAACGAGGAAGCGAGAAGGAAATCCAGATCAGTAAAGAGGAGAAAATCTGCTTGTAGAGAACTTCGTATTATCGTTTTCGCAGCTCGATATTGCCAGTGCCGGCTTAATATGAATATACTTATTAAGGGAAAAGTATATCAGGTACACACATGCACATGTACATATACAAGATTAAGGATCAAATAAAATGGAAAAAATATTTTTTTCTTATAGCACATTGTGTATTATTATGTTAATTATTAATCTGTAGTATAATAAAACTAAATATATAATGCTCATTTTTAACAGAACAATATAGATGTGACACGAGGGTATATGAGCAATAGCCAGACTACACAATTGCTAAAATATAATATTTCAAATAACATAAAATAAAGTAAAACATACGTTTCGACCAGAAGATTCGGCCATTGTCAATGTTGTTAAATATAAATTTATATTTGTATATATGTTTTACTTTATTTTATGTTATTTGAAATATTATATTTTAGCAACTGTGTAATCTGGCTATTGCTCATATACCCTTGTATCACATCTATATTAACTTGTAGATTTTAAGCGTATGTCTAACTCGATATTAGAACAAAATCATTTTGCATTTAGACTTAATATATTACGACTTATACTTCCTTAGAAATTGTGCTCGCTTAACCGACTGAATGATCAACCAACCAAACTGTAAGATGAAGCTGTACATAGCGCCTGTCCCTCTGACTAGATATTCACCCTATTATTCGGTCGTGGTAATTAACTATTGGCGTAAAGTATTATAGATCAAAGTCGGAGAGCAGCGGATAATATATCGAACTGAAAGTCCATCCCTCTCTATAACGCGTACGCCCCTTGGCGTATCTTGCACGCCGAAGTGAATCATCCGGTCTTAAGCGAATCGCGGTTGAGAAGGTCGTGGATGAGGTTAACCGAGAAAAGACAAACCGTCGGCGTCTCTGACAGAAACGCCGAGAAATCCACAGCTTACTGTCTCGCTCTCCCGCCCGGTACCTCCGATGCCATCCGGTATCGAGCGCGAGGTCCCTTATCCCTCGTGCTAATATTAGTGCAGCAAACTGTCTACCGTCGCAGAAGGAGATCCCGGTACGCCGGCGTCTGCTGCATCGTAACGTCTTCCTAGTCTCCCCGCAGGATAACCATCCTCTCATTGCATCTGGTCGGTAGCTCCATGCAGCCTCATCGTCCCCGTCGTGCAGTGTCTCTTGCGGAACTTGGACTAGCTAACCTCAAACCAGACCTCTCTTAAGTTCCGCAAAGTGAAATTTACAGCATGCCCGATGGCTCCTCTCGCTACGAGGTCGCCGAGGGATGTTAGAATCTTGCTTAATATTCCGTGGGCTCTCGAGGGGCCACCTCGGTTTCACGGAGGTCGACTGTTGTACAGCACGCCGCTACGCTAAAGACTGCTTTACGAAAAATCCTTGCTGTGCTTTGATTGCATTTGAACACGGATTATGAGAATTTTAACGTTATGGGAAAAGTGCTATAAATGGATTTCTATAATTTATTAACTTTCCGAATTTTGTGATCTAACTTATCCGTAACTTTGCAAACTTTACTTTTTTTCTATTTTTTTATTTATAGTATGACAGTTTATCCGTAATACTGTAATTAAAAACAAAATAATATATAAAAATGAGAAGAATCAATATCATCCCGATCCTGAAAAGTAGGAGGATGAAAGTACCTTATCTGTACATATTAACGTAGTAAACAGTGAATTTTCAAGAGAATTTTTTTGCGTAAATATAATGAAAGTCGGCTTTTTAATGGAAAATGCGAAAATATACGTCAAATATTTGAAAAAGTAAATTTTACAGAGAAAGTTATATTAAAATCGCGCGCGCGATTTAAGTTTCAGACGTAAATGCAATCGTACGAATTGCATATTTAAATGCTAGCTTGTTATAAAAAATAAATAACAAGAGGGCTGTAATGTTCAACGCTCTCTCTCTCTATTATGAGTGATATAAATTTTAATAACAATATATTAAAAAAATTTAAATTTAGCTAAAATAAATTTCATAGAGAATTTCATAAAAGCATCGAATGGACGAATAAATGGACGATTAAAATTCTTGCAATCATTATTTAATTTTATTTACGACCTTGTGCCAGAAATACCTCTCATAAAATCTAACATTTAATAGCAATTCTCCTATTTAACCTCCGTAGGTTAATTCATAACGTTACTACAGGATTCCCGGTTCGAAGTAAGCCCCGGTTATTAATCCCAAGAAACGATCATGGAGACTAATAAATTGATAATTCGTCCCGGAATGGAGCTGGTTTCACCGGCAATGTATACAGTCTATAATACGAACGATCCATTATAATTAATACTGTAGATCCGGCGCGTGGATACTGGCCAAACGAGGTTACGTGCATACGGTGTGTAACATCGACGAAAGGGAGAAAAAAATCCGATAGAGGCAAAGAGGAGCTTTTCCACGTTCAATCTTCTGATATGAAGGTCGATTTCCATAAAGCATTGAACGTGATGCATTCTTTCAGCTCTTTGGGAAACGCATCCGTAAAGTACGATGACAAAGAAAAGGGATTACGTTGAACTTTAAGAAGGAGGTAAAATAGGATAGATAATGAAAGCGTGACAGCAGAAGGCTATTTTGTGTGTGTGTGTGTGTGTGTATATGTTTAAATGTACGTGCATGTACAAAGAGAAACGAGGATAGTCAATGAATTTTTATACTAAGCAAGTAGAAGATGAATAACCGAGAAAAGACCAGTTAAGAAAGTGCGAAGGTAATATCGGGCTGAGATTGCAACGATCGACAGAGAGCGAACGAGAGTGCGATTTTATAACTGCGCCGGTTGCGAGTTAATCGCGAAGTTTATAGGGGTGGCTATACGAATGATGTGCTTTCAGCACATGGTGCTGGCGTTTTTTAGCGATCGTATAGGTGGCGTAGTAAGTGTGAAATGGATTATAAACGTAATTGTTTCACCGGCACGTTTCAAAATGAGAAAATTTCTATCACCAGTCGTGTGTAACGAACTTGCCTCGACCAAAGCTCGTAATTTTGATAGGCTCTTCAATGTGCAAACGGAAGTCACGTAACACCGAGCCGTCGAATGAGAGCTCGAAACATTTTCGTCGTCGTCATTGTCACTACAACGTTACATTTTCATTGAAATTTCTTATTAACAAGAAAATTCACGCATCACATTTCACGGACGTTAAATGTTTCATTTAATATTTAATGGAAAGTAAACGTCCCTTTTAAAACTTTTCAGAGAGGGTATACCTTAGTTTAATTTACTAACACGATTACGCGCACATAATATCTGTACTAGAACAATGTAAACCGATTAAAAGGATGCATCGATAAAAATGATAAAATTTTCATAACGCTTCGGTAAAGGGACACAAAAGGTTGTAAATTGATTTTTTTATCAATCGTCCGCAGCAATTTATGGTGTATTTATTTAAAAAATACTCTTGCTTCTCGAAACCGATTTCTTTCTCCACCAATTTCTTTCTCCGTGTAATTCTTTCGAATATCTTGCATCTTATAGAGGTGGATAGTCGTTGCGTTTAGCTATGCTGTTGTTGCGCAATGCAACTTCGCGGGTTTCGACCATGAGGCATCGTAAATGGACCTTCAGAATACGTTTCCTTCAACGGTAGCAGTGCGAGTGTTCACGTATACGTATACGCCGGGGAAACATTATACTCAGTATTGAGTAAATACATGGAGTCGTGGGGCACCTTGCCCAATGTACGGCTCGTCGATGCACCGTCGGGAGTTATTATGTAACTCGTGTAAATGCACGTTGTATATGAACGTACGCGGGTAAAAGAGAGAGAGAGGAGAGAGAGAGAGAGAGAGAAGAGAGAGAGAGAGAGAGAGAGAGACAGAGAGAAAGAGAGACAGGGACATCGTGCGCCTCGCATTCGGAATTTGGAGCACTCACGTTTCGCGTGCGTGTGAACCTCGTGTCTGGGATAACGCAGACGAAAGCAGATAGCTAGAGGATGGAGATGAGCCTTAAGCGAGAAAGAGATGGAAAAAGTTAGTGATACCATTGCGTAACATCGTCGGTGCAGTAATACGTGCACGTACAATTTCAATTTTGCTTCGTACACGTTCCTGTGCGCTTTAATGGTTGCGTATCGGCTAAAGTAATAAATTGATTTTTCCTGCGAGATGTGTTCATTGTATACGATACCAGCGATATATGAAGAAATATAGCGATATAATATATTGATGACATCTCCATTTACTTCTCCATAATGAGGAAATAAAGACAATGGAGCTTTTATATATGTGCTTCTATTATTTTCGCAATATGATATTATTGCAAATTATATTGACATTAACTGCTAATACGACTTGACATTTATATGTTATGATTCAACTACAAATAGATTTTAGAAAATGTTCTAACGTAAATTTGATGAGTACATTGAATGGAGCGGAATTTATATAATAACTTGAATAATATACATATAATATATATAATGTGTTCATGAGAATCATATAATTGACCCTAAAACCATTTTCTAATCATCTGTTGATCCAGCTTTTATACGTCTACATTACTAAAAGGGGAAATTCTCGCGTCTTTCAATGTTCTCAAAAGCGTAATCCAAATCCTTTCACGATCGATGTCAATGTCTGATGTAATTACGTGGAAGCTCGTAAAACGTGCTTGGACGTGCAGTGCCTACTATCGGTATGTGATTAGCCATTACGTAACAGCAGATATTCCTACACGTATTTCAATTAGTTCCATGAATGCTAGATATATGTTAAAATAATATTCTCAATTTTCAAATATTGAAACAGAATGTTAGAATTTTTTTTTGCCGATTAAAGATGCATAAGTCTCTGAAAGAAGTGACTGAAATTATAAATTCACACTTTCCATGTAAAAATAAATATTATATACACATGAAACAGATTAATAATATCAATATTTATATTTAACAATACGATTTTATGATTTAAATGAAATTTTTTAAATTTTATTTTAACTATTTTGTATCTATTTCTTATTAAAGTAATTTTTTATTCAAATTCTAAATTACTGCCAAACTTTTTACAAATGCAATACAGAAAAATTGAAAATTTTGTATAATTTCTTTATTTTGTTACAAAATTCACACTTTAAAAGAAGCACGTTTAATATATTATTATCCGTTGCACATATTAACAAAATAAAAAACTGCAATTAAAACAGAAGATGTAATTATTAAGTGACTTGTTTAAGGAAGACTTTTTTAGGATTATTTTATACAATATTAATAATTTCTATTCCTCCATAACTTTCGGTGCGCCAATTACTTAGCAAAATTTTTATAGAGATTATAATTGAAGATTTATGTTTTTGACACGTTCTTTGGCCTAAACTCAAATGAAAATGCATCGTAACGAACTTTTCTCGCGGTTGGACGAAACTTTCGTTCAGTTTGACGCGGGTCTCTCGCTTCCACCCGAGGTTGATATCAAGAGTGGGGTGGGAAAAGGGGTGAAAGCGTTCTTTTAAAATCCGGGACCTCTTCGCGAACTCGACGGGGAAGGCGGTCGGGGATAAAAATAAAATCGATATGCCGCATCGCCGGCGTGGACCGTTCGTGGACAAGAGACTCCTTTGCCACACCCTCTGTCCTTCTTTCTTGCAGCGCTGAATCTCCGAAACCCTTCGAGCGGACATACGTACGACATCCAATGGGATGTATAGAGATAGCAAAAGAATTACGCGGATCCGTTATGCCTTTTTCTTTTCTATTTTCCTTTTCTATTTTTTTATGGGTCAACGTGATGAGAATGAACGGCGGACAATCCTTCCGAAGTCATGCACTCTCAGTGCCACTACCACTCTCTTCACTCGCGGACAACTGATAGTAGTACATTTATATGTGGCACATAACTGCGCATACAGCTGAATAGATTGACCAATGTAGATTGCTTCGTTCTCTTTTCGATTGAAGATCGATGGTTTATCGAGCACGAGATTGTTCTTGCTGTTGTGATCAGTGTCGCTGGCATGCAATTCACACAAATGCAATTTTCTCTCCGACACGACTCCATAGAAAATACGAAGGATAAATCAATCTAGTTAGTATAATGTAACGCAATTGTACTTCTCGATTTTGGAAAGTACCGTGTTATCTGGTATTCGCTTATTCCGTATTCGTACATACGGAATAAGTGAGTACGAGTACGTTGCTACTCCACTGTCTGATATTACTGCAAAAATCAATTCGCGAGAATGTAATAATATAGAAGGGTTTTCATCATTTCCGCAACGATAATTGCGTATCACGGAATGCACATACGATAAATAGTTTCGCAGTGTTCCGCAGTGTGTCGTCGTGAAAATTTTATGACCGAGAAGAAAAGCGGACAAAGTATCTGGACTGGAATTTATGCATTGCGTTTCCTTGTTCTGGGAAATTTCGTTATTTTCATAGCTGCAACACCAGCCGCAAACAGGCCCTAACAACACAGGAGAAATTTGCTTGTCGAGACTGTCCTCGGGCAGGAAACGAAGTTAACTCCTGAAAGCTCGTAAATACAGAGCTTGGATGAATCTATGGCGGTTTCGTGTGTGTTTATATCTTTATAATAAATTAAATAAAGGCAAAATCATGAGGCATTCACAACTAATGTATTCTATTTTATTGTATAATCTGTCTATCGTCACCGAAATGTATAAAAGTTATTTCATTAAAAATTATTATTTGTCTTAATTGTGTTTTTTTAATTGAATTAATCGATTAGTCAATTGAAAAATAACGATGAGATATTTTAGAGCGCATTGTCCTAAGTCGTTACCAATGGCAGAAGTCTCAAGAGTGGCATCGCTTGCGAGAGAACTCAAGCTCCAAGATCCACTCTTCAGCACGTATCCGTTTGAGTAGATTGATCTCGTGAGAAAAATCAAAGATCCGTCCGTGACTATTTCAATGACTCTTCTTTCACGCTTCTCGATTTCTTCCTCTGGTCAAACAATCGTGTTGTTTGCGGATCGTTCTGACTTTAGCAGGATAACTCGTCAGATGATTGCAAAATTCATTTTTCTCTCTTAGGCAATACGTCGTTAAAAATAAGATGTGAATAAAAATAGGCTGTGCGCGCACACGAGTGGCAAGCGTACCATAAAGGCTGACGGAATCTCTGCTGGTATCCACTTTGATACTCGACTCAAGTTAGGCCGTACAAGTTATCGCTCTACGAGGCACGAAGCTGTGGTAGATTTTAGCGCTTATTTGAGCATTTTAAATCCTTGAATAGACAAGCACCTATTCGCTCTTTCGTGTCTCTTCCGGCTTTTATCCTCGACTTGTTCATTCACACACTCGAGACTTCTTTGTGAAGTCTCGTGGACTTGGCCCAGCCTTGGTGCTGTCTTTGGGCGTTTAATATTCTCTTCGCCGGAGCGTGTCTGTGGACGGTCTTTTTGCTAGCGCGTGGCTGACGGCGAGAGAGTTGAAATCCGGGTGTCCCTACTAATCGCTGCTGCGAAAGTAGGTAATGGATTCAGGGTTCGTGCTTTCGCGCGACGCTGATATGAATATTAAATTTGACATTACGATGGAATTTTCCACTTAAGGTTAAATCGAGGTAAAAGGCCGGACGGTTAATCCCATATTTGGCGTGAATCTCTCATGGGATCTTAGGGAAGCCGAAGACGACCGTCGAGTACTTGAAAATTAATATGCTCATGACGTGAGGCTGGGATCTTCGGGATTAGAGTAGTACAGATCTCGATTCCTTCTGACTAAATCTAAACTAGGTTTAAATTGAGTTTAAAACTTGTTCAAGTTTATCTAGTTTGTTTGCAATTATTAAAGGAATCTGTAACTTTTTTATATATTCTTATTACACGTATATATTGCTGTTGTATTTTTTTTTGTAATTTTCTAAGTTGTCAATTTAACGTATGTCTTGTTAATCTGACATATCTATGTAATTAATATCAATTTTTCTGTTATTTTTGAGCACTTTCTTCGTAATTGTATGTATTAACGCCATTATATGTATGTGCATAATTGCACCGCTCTGAACTTACTTTAAATTATAGGTATTTCTAAATAATCTATTTTAATTGCTCTATTATTTTATCAATTTAGATTGATAATTTCGATTAGTATAATTGTGTAATTATTAATCTAAATTGTGTAAATTAGTTCTTGATATCGATCAAAATTCGCAAGAATTAAACCTAGCCAACCGAATTTCAGCACTTCAATCGTCAAATTATCGAACCAATTTTATCTTCTCCATCGTCGAACGCACGTGCAACACCCGCATGTGTGCGGCGGTCAAAGACGATGTGACGCGTCGACTATAAACGTCACTTGCCGGAATGGGCCGCGTGCCAGCGTGCAAACTCTTCGTAACAGTTGTATTTGTCGCTTCGGTCGTTTACACCGTTTACGGGTTCGGACCCGTGGACTTGTCTCATCGTTTCTCGTTCGTTCCACTTCCAAATATCGTTAGCATCGTCACATCGATGGCACGTACGTCTGATACCCTTGGGCTTACTTTACCAAAAGCATCTCGGGGATAGAACACGATCCGAACCACGTGCTTCTCTAGTTTGCCACGTCCTTCTCACGCCTCACTTTTGGCTGTCAAGGGAACTTCTACATTCGGGTGCGAAAACTCATGAAACCCATCGAGTTACGAATGCATTATTTACCGGAACGTACCACACGAGTTCGAATGCGGTAGCTCTTCCGATTCTGCATCCGGCTTTTACGCGACGGTCAAATTCCTGTATACAAAACAAGCATTTATACAATGTTAGTTTTGGTGCTGCGGCTGGTTAAAAGGATTGTGGAATAACTGCGGTGTCACGACTGCAGTTATATTCGATCATGATTTTGAGCATAGCACTGCCGCCTTTGCTGTTTCATGACACCTTTGTCATTTTTTATTTTGATGTTATGTAAAAATCGAAATAAAAACTATATGTGAAAACTATTGTGTGAAAGTTCAATGTATAACTTATAGATTTTTTAAATATAAATATTTATAAATTCGAAAGCAAAATGTAGAGAGAGAGAGAGAGAGAGAGAGAGAGAGAAGAGTTAAAGATCTATTATTAAACTAATATCTCGCTATGTGATTCAGCGATTAGGAATGTGTGTGTGTATTGTTAGTTCTAATAACCTTAATTATTTCTGAAGATAGATCCCTCTTATTTGCTCGTTAAATTAGATGAGAATTATATCCACAAATATAGTTTAATCCAATATATTCTAAAAGAATAGAGATAAGGAGAATTCTTGTAATTAAAATGATTATTATAACTTTATTAATAAATCAATTTGAGAATTCTGATTTCATAATTAGAAAGGAAATTAATTACATCACATTATTTTTTAAAAATATTTTTTATACAAAATGTTATTTCTTTGTTGGATAAAGTTGTTTGTGATAAGTTTTGTAAAAAGAAAGTGGTACGTCTAAAAAAGGGTGTTCCTTCATAAGAAAAGGTTTGTCTTATAGAAACAAACTATACATATCTTGTCTTCGCTCGACGAAAGGATTTTAAGCATTGGTGTGTTTTGTATCGAACGACACGAAGAACAGCGGGGAACATCGATGAACCAGCGTAAGCTCGCATCAGACAAGAAGTGCTCGGCAAGAAACTTCAACTACTAAGCTTCTTCGCTCAAAGTGCCTTCCTTCGAGCATCGAGATAAGCGCTCTTAGGTATTGCGCGCGTCCCCAGAGACACGAAAGGTCCAAGTATCTAAAGATATGTCTTCGGAGATAGCGGCCTTCGATTTGTCGAAGGCTGCAACCCCTTTGGGCATATTCGCTTTGAATCACTACCTTTATTATTACGGTCCCATTATTTATGAGCGTATACTGAGTAAACGCCATTTCCACGTCTAGACACTTTCCGGCTGGCAGCTGGAAGTGGAGTTCGTGCCTGGAAAAAGGTCGCTGCGGCTTTCCAGAAAATATAGATGCAATTTAACGGCCTCGCTGAATTAAGTATGAGCTCTCTTACGCTAGCGCATATGCGTGTTGCACAAGCTTGGGTGACATTTATTGATTGATCACCTTTAAGTGCGTCATTGGCGTTAATGTAAAAATGGAATACTGTAAAATTTCAGCTGACGAATTAGCGTCTTCTATCCTCACTTTTCACGATTTGAGAAGACACTAATTTATACGCAGTTTCGAGGAATCGAACTTTAAGAAAAAGCGTTGCAGGCATTACTACTACGCATTACTAAATACGCCGTCGTCGTTTTCTCTTGCTCCATCGTCGTATCCTCCATCTTGTCCTGGTTTGTTTGTCGCGGAGATGTTGGACCGGCTTCGTAAACCATGCTGTTCGAATCGCTCGAATTATTCCTCGAAGCTGTGGGATAATTAAGGAAGTTTTGCCGGGGACAATCAGTCCTAGTTCCACGGAGACCCGCGTCTCCCGTTCGGGGTGGCGGATGATCTGTCTGGACTGCACTGATCCGCACACCCGTTACTCGTGGTAAACTACCTTCATTTGATATGTCTTTACCTCTTCCTAGAAAGTACACAAGCAGTTGTAAGGAGACATATGGTTTCGATTAACTGTAATATTATTTGCAAATAAATGTAATTCGAATAAAAGAAAAAAATTTTTGAAAGAAATCTGTTTAAAAAACATAAGAAAAAAAAGTAGTCTGCACTAAATAATGACAATGCAATTAAAATGATATATTTTTTAATCTGCGCTTTAAGAAATACACAAACTCTTTCTCTCTCTCTCTCTCTCTCTCTCTCTCTCTCTCTCTCTCTCTCTCTCAATTTTAGAGAGCTTAATAAATAACGATATCTATCTATCTATCTATCTATCTCAATTTGTTTTTGAATCTTGCGACATTTTCGTAATTGCAATGTATCATGTTGGATTTAGCAGAAAGACGTTGTGGTAACGCTGCTGTGGTAATTTATAGTTTAGTATTTTCTTAGGTATTCTCAGTGTCCGGATGGGCACCCACCATATCCAATATACCGGAACAAATAATTTAGCAATGCGCCATGGGATTCCGTCGCAACACTTGTCGCGTTAATGATACAATATTTTAGGTAATGCATTCCCGTAAGTCGTAACAGCATAATATTTTTTCTCAGTGTCATAGTGTACGTAATATGAGCATTGGGAAAAATATTCTCCCATTACTACCGGCTGTATGAGCCCGCAATTTATAGTCTAAAGTATTTCCTCGTAAAAGATGGAACTCGTAAATCGTCCCTTATAAATGTATTTCATAGAATTTAAACAAGATCAGGTGACAAATTCTTCTTACAACGCTTTATAGACCTGTCGCAACATTTCACATTCTCCACCTAATAACGGGCGTCGCGTCGCTAGCAGCGATATGTTCCACTTAATCTCCAAGGAAATTTAGCCTCGCTGCTCATTTGTAAGTAACGTATTTCGTGTTGTAAAAAATAGTCACTTCTTTATCATTGTTGTGTTGAGTGGTACCTGTAATATGTCCCCAGAAATGAAGTATTTTACAGATAATCTTTTGCGGTGTATAATTTGCTA
>NW_017304543.1:1236755-1247721 GCF_001594115.1 Trachymyrmex septentrionalis
GTACCTGTAATATGGTACCTGTAATATATTCCCTAGAAATGAAGTATTTTACAGATAATCTTTTGCGGTGTATAATTTGCTACAAAATTTTGTACGTTGATTGTAGTATTTAAATAAGTCTTTTCAAATGAAATATATTTTTTTAATAAAAATTTAATATTCAAAGTAAATAAAAATAATCTTTATTATTATGGGGTACAGCAAGTTTAGCCATTACAAGAAAAAGCCATATGCTCATAAAAAAATATTCAATTGGACGTCGCGGTTGCAACAAACCACTCTTAATTACAGAGGCCTATAAAAATTTAATTACTTTCGCGTAAAAGCTTCTCTCGCCTCGCAAATGGTAAAAATTAAAAACTCATCACGTGTTACATTAAACGTCATCTCTTGTCATTAATTTCTCATTTAATGGCTCTTTCGTTATTTTGTTCTTTGCGTTTTGGCATAAACTGAAAGTTGCAACATGTTGGGACACATAAAGAATGTAATGGTAATGCTCGTGGTAGCATCAAAGTATGACCGAATTGACTTCACCTGTAGTAGTCTCGTTTACAGTACAGCATCTTGGAACGATAACGTGTTATATAAGCACCCGGCGGAAAGGGGAAAATTTCATTTCGTATTTTCCTATATATTCTTTCCTTGCTGTTGTCGCCCGACCGTCAAAATTACTTGGAAAAACGAGAGAGAGAGAGAGAGAGAGAGAGAGAGAGAGAGAGAGAGAGAGAGAGCGCTTATCGCTAGTTGAAATTGTTGATATGTAAAATATAATATTGTAGTATATGTCGTCCCAATCGTAAAAATAGTTATAGTAGCAGTAGTTGATTCTCGTAAAAATATACAATTATAAATGAAATGTCTTATATTTTTGCAAGCATATATTTTTTTAACGTAACCATTTTTAACGTTTAATATGATGAGTTACAATATAGCAATAGATTTTTAGGTAGATTTTACATAATAATTAATCAAAATAACAAATAATTATATAATAATTTGATGAATTTTTGTGGTAATGCCAAATATTCAGACAAATTTTATCTCTGAAAAGATATGATTAATTTAAACGAAAATTAATTAATGAAATGATTGTGGTATGTATTTCATTAATATTTTTAGTAATGTTTTTATAGTGTTAATAAATATAGAACGGCAATTTTACAGAACTTTATAGAACGGCTTTACATTTTAATTCGATATTATTGTTTAATATTTTGAAGATATTATGTGACTAACGAATAATATTAGCAAAGTTGCAGGATTGCCATATATAAACTATAATATATTAAATCGCGGCAAATTATGCGGCACGAATATTAAATTAATGATGTCTACATTAGACTGCATCATGTTAGCAAAAATTTCAAACTAATGCGTTTATTATGCGTTACTCGACTGGCAGCATATTAACCGACATATTTTCATATATGTATGTAGAGGTATGCTTAAAAATATCAATATGGTAAAAAGCAAACAGCTTATTTGCATATTTTATTAAACGTAATATAAAGTAGTTTGTTACACAAATGGAGTCTAGAAATGTCTAATGCATAAAATTCTTTTTCTCTTTTTCGTAATAATAATAGATCGTGATCTCTTTCTCCCATAAAACTCGGACGTGGTTTAATTGAATTGCATAAACCATTGTTGACCTTAATATTTCGATATGTGTATGACCATTAACACGTTTGAGAGAGCGAGAGAGAGAGAGAGAGAGAGAGAGAGAGAGAGAGAAGAGGAAATCAAGGATTCCGAATATTACTGTTTTTCTCATTTTCTGTGGCACATTTCTTTTCACGTTCAATCTTTCCGAGCAACTCCTTTAATAGAAAACGGATTCACCGAAGGAAGCAGGACGGCGACGAAAAGATATATATATCTACTCACGGTGTTCCGAAATAAAATTCGTTTTTTTCTTTTTTCGTACGTTTCCAGAATTCAATACACAGATTGTCTTCCATGGCACAGTAAAAGAGGAACAGAGTGCGAGAGATACGTGTACGCATTTTGATATCACTATGAACAAATTGAAATTCAGATAATATCCTACGATATTACGGAGTGCTCTGTTTATGAATTGTAGCGATTGACAGCTTTTTTTATACGCCATATCTACACTGACATATCTATAGATAATTAAATGTTGCGTGCGATTTTGAAGATGATAAATAGAAAGCATATCTATTAGAATCGTATTAAACATAGTTCGAGTAATACTGGCTATATTCTGAGGTAATTACGTTATAAAGTCTGATAAAGGCGAAGAGGTACGCGTCCATATTAAATTCTTATCGTTTCAGCCAGTCGACTCGCACTCCTCGAAATCTGCCTCAATGGCGGTATGAAAGCCCTTGTCTTGACTTTCGTATCTGCCACCGGCATGCCGACTTCTGCATTTCCCCTCTCGCAGCTGCCATTCTTCTTCCATTTATCCTTTCTTTCGATTTCCTGTCTCAAATAGCGCGAAACTTCATGCCACCCTGCCTTCTCAGTTCTCTTACCGCCACCATCTCTGTTTGTTCTCTTTCTTACTCTTTACCTCATTTTCTGAATTTTCATTCTCTTTTCGTTCTCGGCTTTTCACCCGTTCCAGCAGCGTGGCCGAGTTATTCTCTGTGTTTTTATTGCGAGAGTTATTGCGTATATCAGGACCGAGCTGGAGGACAACAAATTCCCCTTCGTACTTATTCTCCTTGAAGATGAACGGGTAGAATAGAATCTTTCGAAAAATAACTTTGAACATGACCGCATAACGAGAATCGCAGGGCTACTGCATTATCTTGGGAACTACGGATATTTTTGAAAGCTGCTTTTCTAGAAAGCACTGAGAAGTGAGTCTATGTGCGCCGGTTTAAAGTGCACGGGGAGAAAAGCATGGATTAATAATAATAGTGATCCAATGTTGTAGGAAAGATGGATAGGAGACGAATTGGATTCAAACGTTTGTTATATTATATTTTACAAACAGTTAATATACAAACTTTGTACATTCCGTAAAATGGACTAATTTTTGTTAAGCAATTCGGTAGATTGATCACACAGGTCGTGTGACCGCTTATTGACCGTTGAAACAAAGTGAATCAGGTCTTTCCAAAATGGGACAAGCTGTGCGCCGCACGCTTCGCAGAGTGGAATAAATTCGAGCCTTTTGTTTACCAGAGCCGTTTATTTAGTCACTCAATCGTTAAGGCGACCTTAAAAAAACGTGCATTTTAGGATATTTCGGTTTTTAAACAATATTTCGCTTTCTCGAAAAATGTGGAATAAACGTACAACGATCGGCAATTCCATCATCCAAGAATTTCCCGTTTTCCTTCGATCTAACCGATTCTAGCGGTAACGGTTGCGTTATAGAGACGAAGTAAAATACCAGTGAAAAATATAGTTCTTTTATCGATGTTGTAAAAGCGCGTTTCTCTGAATATCGACAAACTGCTCCTAGTTGCAATACGCGCACCTACTCGCTCCCCTTTTCTTTCACTTCCCGTTCGATATCTCCGAGTGTCGAAAATAGGAGTGCGCGAAATTCGACCGACAATTGAAGGTATTGTACGTGAACGAGCGGGGCGCAAACTGAATACTATTCTAATACGTACTCGAGATCCTGATACCTACCTATATGCATCCTGCAGGAATGCCGAATCGACTCGATAGTTATTCATGGTCCCAGTCGGGGTAACCAAATGCGAGGCTATTCTCTAGAACTGTTGCCTCCTTTCCTCCTCTCCATCCTCTATACTGCTTTGACTCTTTGCTTCCTCGTTCGGGGTACGAGGGGCGGTTAGGCAAAGCAGGTAACAACTGGCCTCAAACTGTCTTTTTGGTTTGTCTGAGAGTATCTCCACGTGGTAACAACTTTCCACGAGTTGCGAATAGTTGGCTATCGACTATCGATGTCTGCTTTTTCCACCCTGAGCACTTGAAGCTGTCCGATCGAGTGGGACGTCGATTGCTATGTCGTGTATTCTTCTTCTGTATGTGTACTTTCCACTTTATATCTCCTGAAATATTTGAAAAAATATTATTTTGAGCGCACAAAGCTCGTTCATATTTATACCCGTATTTTGGAGATCTGTAAAGTTTTAGAGATTTATAGAGAGAAAAGAAACGTTTCTTGAAAACATCATTTTTAGTAGCAATCGGAAATGTTTATAAATCGATTTTTGCATTGCACTTTTGCACGAAACGAGAAATCAACATGGAGATATTTCAGTCATGAATCAATTTTATCTAATTGCAGTAATTACGATCATCCGAGGTGTGTAGCAATGAATGTTATTTGAACGTGTGCGGTGTTAACTTAATTGCATCATGATTTACATCTCGCCATTGTAAATGAATGTTTGTACATTGCAGAGAACACATACCACTTCAGGTGATCACGCACTCAACGCATCGTCGGTTTTCAACTCCCTCCCCCCTTTTCCTCACTTGTACGTAGATACTACCGTCCGGCGAAGTTGCTAATTAGTTGCTCATCGTTGTTGCCCACGAGTGCGACGGTAAACTAGACGCTGTCGTAATTATATGCATGCCGGGCACTGTAAACTGTTTTACTTCACATGTCGTTAATATTCCAACCGACGTACCGACACGTTAGCTCAACTAGTAAGTTGCCAAATTACGCAGTTCAGTAGTTTGAAACAAAATATGCATACTTCCGGGAAACTACTAGTGACGTTTGATATTTAACTGTGATTTCTAACATTTAACTGTACTTTTTGATTTACAAAATTCGATCATTGTCCTCTATAATACAATTTATTAGCGCAATATTGGCTCAATATATTCCACGTCAATGTTCAACTAATGAATCATTAATGGATTGTGCTATTAAGATTATTACGTTAATTAAATTTGATTTTAGGAAAATTTAGTTTTACAATTTTACACACTTGCGAATGTATATTAAATCTTAAAGTTTTATCGTACCAGCATACAAAATTAGATACTGCGGGACGTAACTGTTTTACTCTGTTCTGCCCTACTTTTTGCTGATGAGCCATGATTAAAAAGTCTGACAATGAGTAGCGCTGAGTAACGGTAACGAAATTTTAATACACTACGCACAACTTGACATTTTTCTCTTTCTGCCACTTCGCTCTCGTCCACTGGAGAGATACCGGTCAGAGCGAGTAAAACCTGACACGGCCTAACGAGGCGTGTCATTTTAATCAGCTCATGCTGGAACACGCTAGTAGCAGTCTGCGATGACACAAAGTATACTTTATTCATTTTTGTCACGCTCGGGACGAAGTACTGAAGCAAGAAAGACGAGAAGGTGGGACTTGAAGCGGACTGGGGTGCAATTTCTACTAGACACGAAATTTATATATTCACGAGGAACGGCGGCCGCGCACTTGTGAGAAGCGACGATCGAGATTGGCGTAGCTTCGAGAACGAATAAAATTTCTTTGCCTTCCGTTTTGCCAGTTTTCTCTCGTACATGTCGTTTTTTCTCCGTTTTGCGCGCGAGAAACGCGAAAACAGACAAAACTGAGATACCCAGGTGCGGATACGGAAATGCACGGGTCGCTGCCACCACTGTTACAGTTCTCTGTATCATATGAATAATAATTCGTGTGTTCTCACTGGAAATGCATCTGGAAGCATGCTGAGATAACTACTCACAAAAGGAATCCCGTCAACTTTTATGCTTGAAATTTTTACGCAATCAAATCAAACCATACCGACCGGCACAGTGACGCAAGTAGAAATTATAGAATTTTTGAAAATTGAATTCTGCGATATTATCGAAGCTTACCTACGAAGTAACGTCTCTGTAGCAATATTTTTTGAACAAGCATGCGAGCATAACGAGTTGTCGATGTGTCCCTTCGGACCGCATATCGAAAGCCATGTTTGTATATAATATAAATAAGCGGGCGCGGAACAAGTCGTTCATGAATCTTTCAGGATTACGCTCGATAAACTTTATCACGGCCGCGAAGAAAATTACGACGGTAACTGTGGCCGACAGCTATTTCGTGACTCATTCCCGACAAATTTCTCTTAACTTGCCGTGATCGCCTCTTCGTCTTCGTCCGCCTGAGTGCCCTTACCTCGCACGGTATTTGAATAATGCGTGCTGAATTTTCAACCCTGCCTGAAAGCGCCAGGCATTCAGGTATTTCCTAGCTAGCTATTTACATAAACTGTAGTTCAAAAATGAATGCAAGTTTTTATTATATAAAATACAAAAATTCTACTTATTCTAAGAGCAGCGCATTATTTCTTAATAAAACAAAACTAGTAAATAACTGTATAATTTGGTCGTGATTACATAAAATGCAAAATATATAATACTTATAAATTATTTTACTGCGAACTGAACAATCTAAAAAAACAAATTTAAAAAAATTTTTTAATATAGTAGGTATTATATAGTTAATGGAAGTGTCTTGTCTGTTAGCACGTACGTTTTACGTTCCGGATTAAAAAAACGATCATGTATGCAACCAGTAAATCTGGACAAATTAGAGCCGGTTGGTTAGACAGTGCTGGATGGCTCAAAAGATTATTCTATGACGCTAATGCCAGGATTTGCTGGGGCTCGTTGGTTTCAAGTATAGAACCGTGTGTTAGAACTGTGATAAAATTACGGGCCAACGGCTAACTGCAGATTTCCGGTAGGATATTCCGGTAGGGTCGCAAAAATAGTTTATCTAAATAGGAAATTACCATGTAGCGATTTGATTGAGCGGAATGAATATTTTAGTTTCCATTTTAACATGCTCTTGTTTGCGGCTGATGTATATTTAATAAACAGACATATATTATTATATCAGAAATTGCAAACATGCGTTGTGCCGATTTAATGCGTTACATAATTCCCTAATGCATAATTGTTTACTTCATTTCAATTGCAGCATTTGATACACTAGAGCATTTTGTGTACAATATTTATAAGAAAATTTTAATTTGTTTGAAAGTGAACAAAAAATCGTTCAATTAGGACCTTTAAATTAAATATCGTTATGTAAATTTTAATAATAAAATGCATTTATAATAAATATTATATATTATTAAAGCTAAATTGAAATTAAATTATGAGTAAATGAATATATTTAGGAAGCTTTTATTACGAAATTATGCAGATATAAGATTAATTTCATTGGAATGTTGAGTCTCTCTCTCTCTCTCTCTCTCTATCTATCTATCTATCTATTTATCTATCTCTATCTATCTATCTGTTTCTATGTCTATCTCTCTACATAAAATATTCATTCTGTGCTGGGCTACGCATGCGTCTTAAATGCTGCAAGTAAGTGGGATTACGTTATACCGCATTAACCCCGAAAATTAACAGGACATAATGCAACGTGAAACATTATGCTCTAACGTCGCACCAGCGTACACACCTTCTTAAAGTAAAAACAACACCAGAAAATGATAATCTCTCAGTTATATATAAGTCGTCTGACGCAAATGTAGCTCACTTAGCGTTCCCGAGTTTACGTAGTGACGTTCTTACATAATTATTTATATTGCGAGTACTCTTGAGAGAAGAAAGAAAAAGAGAGCGCGAGAGAAAGTTGGAAGTACTGTAAGATTATGAATTTTACTTATTGCAGTAAAATAAGAAAACAGTTACTTTACGTAATTATAATACTTTTATTTATGCACTTTTTATTAAATTACACGCATATTTACACTTGTTTAAAGTGAATGCAATAAAACTAATATAATGTTCTTTTATTGAATCAGGAAAATAGAATAGAAAGACATATGTACGGATAGAATTTTTCTCTCATTAAAAAATATAGCTACATATTCATGTATACATGTTTGTGCATGGGATATATGCGACATATGTGACGTGATTGTGGGTTATACTTGTATTACATAGAGTAATTGGTCTACTGCTTACGAAATATGTACTTCAAACACAAGTCATTACTGGAGTTACATTTACCGGTGGGAGATGTCCCATTTCCATTCTTGTAATTGGTCAAACAATGCCCGTGGACATCCTTTGTCCCGTGTTGCCAGAGATATTATGGTAAAATGGTTGAAAATCATTCTGGATGCATATTACTATCATGAAATTGCGTAACATCCCAAAGAGACCTATTATATTATTTGTATGAGTGTGGAGGTAGATACATCTTGAGCGCCTTACATGATATTAAACATATTGTTCTTATGAATCTTTCATGGTTGTACTTGATTATTTGACGTGCAAGATATGCAAGTTTCCTCGCTTCAAAATATCTTTTCATCTGTGCTGTCTTGTCGGATTTTCTGTCATAAGACCGTAATCATTCTGTAAATGGTCATTAATTAGTGCTTGACAACGAAGACTTGCCTTAGAATTTAGACCATGCACCTAAGTATGATGTCGAGAATAGTATAATTTGACGTTTTGTCAAAATCTCGTACATATGCGAAAATTAATATAGCAAAGTTCTCAAGTATTTTTGTTGTGTATCTGTGTGTTTACGTGTACATAGATAACACCATTTCGATATCTGAGCTTTCAGTGAAAGAAAAGATATTGATTCCAGAGACTTCTATAAATGAATTCGATTTTAATGGCATTATTCTTTTCGCTTTTTTTTCATCGCGTCTTCATGTCAAAAGCTCTCCAGCTCCGCAGAAATATTACGTGCCGACGCCTGTAAAAAAAAATTGAGTTCGGTATTGTGATTCTTTTCTCTATGCCGCTCATTTTGCTGAAAGCAATCTTAATGACGACTGCGATTGAATGCAATCAGTTAAACATGCCTTACCAATTTCTTACTGGGACAAAATACATCTAAAGAGTTATAGGTATTTGATATTTGCATACGTGCGTTGTACTCTCACATGAATTAAGATAGATGTAGAAGTCAGAGTTCAGAGTTTTTGATTACTTCATAAATAAAAGGATATTGAACACCATGTCAGGCAGCTAAGGTAACCCTTGTAAGACATCATATGCCAGAGATAACTACCGTACCATATCTCGCTACTACGCCCAATAAAAACTTTTTCGCGAAACCGCTGTCTATCTCTCTCTCTCTCTCTGCCGTATATAAGACCCAGTTTCATTCCACGTAAAAAGGATCCTCGTCTCTCGTCTCCGATCTCCGAACCTACTACCATCCAGAAACTTTTTAATTCGTCCTCGTATGAGAGAAAGTTTCCCACGTCGCTCTTTCTTTCATCCCGTTTCCAGTTGCAAAATGTAAGCTCTTATGCAATTTCATCAAGGTTCTAACGATATAGCACAATTATATCTGATTATGAATTATATTTACTGTTTACATGAAGCATTCATATATACTTTGTTAAATTAAATACAGAAAGATGCAATAAAGTACCTTTAATGTATAATTCTTAATAATCTTTCACATTTTCGCGAAAGCTTTTATGTGTAACACCAGCGTCTTTGCTTTCGGTCTTTCCAGGATTATCTTCAAAAAGGAGAACGCCATTAAAATCGTATTCATTTATAGGAGTCTCTGAAATCAACGTCTTTTCTTTCAGTAAAAGCTCGTGCATATATATCTCGTTCGTATATTCTCTCTAAGATTCTTTTGCTTCTCGTCAGTCCTCGATGTTGATTTTTTAGCTGTCTTATCTTTCATAGACAGAAGCGATTTATTGCATCAATTAATAAAAAGCGCTTGACTGATAATTAGTAGGTATTAATTTACGTTGCATGCTTTATGTTGAGATTCAAAATACGCTAGTAAATGTTTACTAGTGAGATGAATACGTTTTGCTCTCGAGACAATTTGCAGCGCATGCCAAAGTACGCGCCCTATAAAAGCGGCAAGTTATTTCGCCATTGTATTTGGAGTTCGGTATAAAGAAATGTACGCTAAGTCGAAGACAGTCCTGACGCAGCTGCAAAATGTCATCACAGCATTATGCAAGTAAGATGAAAAACGTCTTACATTGTGAGATAATGTTTTTTTTAGCTGTACAAAAATGAAGGTGTTGTGGAAATATATTTCTACGGCTTCCTTACGCGGAAAAGTTTGAATAAAGAGGGAAAATTATTATACGAGAGAAAATTTGTGCAGGATACGACAGGACATAAAATGATACGTTATACTGTAATCAGTTTTGTTGAAATTTTATATTTCTGATACTAAACAGAGAGATTTTCTCCATTCTTGTGATCTCGAAAAGTAATTCCAGTTATTGGTCGCTGCTTTGTTGCACCGTCCGCGATATGTACACACGCGTATTGAGGCATACATGTACACATAAGAGAACTGCGAATGGAGAAGTGGGGGAGGGTTAATAGAAGGTTATAGGATACTACATGGATATATATATATAGGTGCTATATCCATTATGATATCGGTTCTTGAGCAACTCTATAGATATAGAACAGACTCCATCTGGATTATCTTCGTTGATTTAATTTATTACCGGGATATTGCCGACTGATATGGTCTGCAGACTGAGTTATGGCTACTTAGTCTCACAAAGAGGCCACGGAATGTGAGCGACTTACTGGGAATACTTAAGATATGATAATCTGATTTAGTCTCTGGCTTCTGATTGGACACTCTTATCTTCGGCTTATCGCGTGTGCTGAGTACAATTACAATGGCCATTAATATCGTTGGTTCTCTACTGTGAGTGAGTATTCCATAGCTAGCAATGTTGAGGTGCCTTTAGCAGACGGATCAAACACCAGTGATGACATTTATAATTTATATTCAATCGGCGTATCCATTTTTTTTTTAGATCTGTTTATTATGCAACGCAGTTACACAATAATTTATCGTAAAAGATTCCGTTGTATTTTTATAGCTTTATATATTTATTCCGTTTTTCTATTCAGAGTATTTTTCTATATTTATCTCGTTTAAATACGACTAAAAAGTTTAAATTTTTTACATCAACTATACACGATGTAAAAATATTTTCTGGCGTGTGCCTTCGCTGCATAGAAGATACATGTATGTATATATATATATATATATATATATATATATATATATATATATATATATAAGTT
>NW_017304543.1:1247915-1260774 GCF_001594115.1 Trachymyrmex septentrionalis
TATTCTCATTATACGGAAGAACATGATACATACATATTCGACTAGGTCTAATATGAATATAGTCAATAGTAATGCCCGAGATCTGAATTACAAAAGCCCGATATAAGCAAAGTTCCAAAGCGGAGCATTCGAGTGTCGAGTCAATGTAGATGCCGCAGGCAAGCCGATCGTATTCTCGAGACTTCCACATAATATTCCAGGAAAACATTTAATCCGATGTACACCGATGGTCATGGTGCATACTCGATTGCACTTAATTGGAGTCGCTTAGTGTCGTCTCAACGCGTGCTTACGGAATAGTAATGAGAGCTTGTCGCTTCAATGCCGTGCCGATTGATGTGGAAAGCTCCCTCATTGAGATTATTTGAGGCGATGACTGTTAAATTCGTACGAGTCTCACCGTTGAATTTATTCATGAGGCCTAGTTCTCTAATTTGGTTCAGAAAGTAGTCGAGGTTTAGTTATAAAATCTCAAATCTAGAGCCAATCGGAGCAATTCTACCCACGATTTAATTTGCGAATTAAAATATTCTTTGTTTCATTTCTTTGATTTTATAGAATTCTATGCTCTCCTATCCTTTACAAAAAGGAAAGCTTTTCCGTGTAATTGATAACTGTAAATCCAATATTCTAATCTTTATGTATTCCTTTCAATAAACATCTTCCTCTTTTAAGGAAGAAACAGTAGATGCACATACTTAATCCTTAAGTTTTATACGATGTTTCATAGTGTATGTGGGAATAAATTTAATTGCATATTTTACTGATAATAATAAGCGTTTATTTGCTAACGCATTTGTTCGTTTGTCACCAGGTGTGTATTTTGGTCACTTAACTGATGCTGAAAATCGCTCGATGCGATTGTCGCGCGAGTGTAGCGATAGTGCTTGAAAAAAATGGTGACGGGATAAAACCCTATGGTGAATGGTAGGCGTAAAGCATGGACATCCGATGTCCACGGTTTCCATCGTCGATTTTATTTATTAACGGTTAAGCCCGATAGCGACGAAGGTGGCAGATCGTAATTACGAGCTGCACGTATCTCGTACATCCCTGTAGCACACCAGCAGAAGCCACCGGCGTTCCTCTCACCTCTCTGCTATCCGCCCCTTGACTCTATGATCCACCTGGCATGATTCACCAAGCGGTCGCTTCTCCCCCGCGACCGTCAGAAACTTAATTAACTATTCCGCCCCTATAATCCCGCGCGTACCACCCCGCAATGGAACGATCAGCCAAGCGTATATTCGTTCGAGATTTGGAACAGTCCGGCCGATAGGTATAATGCAAAATGCAGTTTTACTTGTTAAAAAAAAGAAACGTAGAAGATACGGAGCGAAAGAGGAGGAAAATTCAACTCAAATACTTTTGTATGGCTACAGCTCATATCGAATAATAGAGCTAAATGAAATGGTCAGCTATAGTATATATAGAAATAAATCTTATTTCATTTACTTTTGATTTCTAGTATTTCATGTATATAGGTAATAGAAGTATGAACGCAAGTGATTATGGAAAGATTTTGGAATATATAAAAATCTGATTTCTAAATCATCTATATATATATATATATATATATTAAAAAATTTATTATTAATTTGGGTAATTTACTTTAATATATTTAAAAGTAATATTATGTTATTAAAATCTGAAAAGAGCTAAAGTGTCTTTACTTTAAATGTAACAATAACAAATATGATGATGTGAATCAAGTATGATCAGTTATTAGTGAAAATAATTGCTGACACTAACTTGAACTTCACTTTAGTTTAATTAAGAAAGGTATTTTTTATTTTTATTTTTATGTTTATTACGCATAATTTCTACGCGTTTTCATCAGGTGATTTCTCTCCACGAAAACCCAATCTTATTTTGATATAAAATTAGTACAAACGAAGTTGGGTAGAGTAAAAGAAAATATAGCAAAAATGACTCCTATTTAAACTTGTATACTGCAGGTATTTGTAGGACCCGCGGCTGGAGGAATAACGCAATTTGCTCTTCGAGATCTCTCGTTGCCAGAGAGTGAGCGAAGTTGTGCAAAGCGGTACGATGAGTAAACAAGTATTTTATGCTCATCTTGAAAAACGAGAGATGAGCTTCGTCAGTGAGTATGAAATTTAATCAAACGAAGATCGTGGTGTACATAATGGCAAAAACGGACATGGTGTATTCATACATACATAGTTCGCGATATAGATATGTTGAGTCTGTGTAAAAGTCGTCAGAAAAAAGCATCTCTTGAGTATGGGAAACAATATCTACAGTATCGATTGCCAGTTATCGTGAACTGAAAAAGTTTCAACTACTACGGGTTTTATATAAAGTCGATATCGTACGAAGGTTACAATCCATAAACTTAATAGGAAACCGTCGGCAATGCGATTACAGATCAGGGGAGATGCCGCCGGAGCTCAGCAGGAAGTACCTGTCTGCAACGCCAGACACAATTTCCTGGTTAACCTAATCTATGTTTATCCGTAGATTACAATGCGTGAAATGCATCAAAATTTGATGTCAAGATAAATAAATCACTCATACATTATCAAGAAACAATAAAGATAACAAAGCATTTTATCCATTAAAAGATGTATTCAGCCAATACTGTATACATATATATTTTAAAAATTCTCTAAGACTTTCTTTTATCTTTTGTATATTTTATAATTTTAATCATATGTATATGCATGTATAATTGTATGCATTTTTTTTTATAATTTTAATTTCTATATAATTTTTTTGTTTTCTGTATTTGAATTTGCGTGATTTACATACAGTGTGTCAAATTTGCAACTAAAGCTTTGCACAGATATATGGATTTCTCACGAGCTTGTTACAATGTCACTAAAATTCCATGGAGCTTACTTTCCCATTGTTACAAGCGCCTTGGCGAATCTTATAAACTTGTGTAACGTCCTGCAGCGTCTTACGAGGTCTTCACATAATCTCGCTGCATCTTCATTTCTTGTGTCTCCTTTGCTAAAATTTATAGCGACGTGCTCTCGTTGGACATTTGCGATTGTCGCGGGTTTAAAGTGAGCAGCGATGTTTGTGAGAACAAATGCATTCCCGGGTTTGTTTGCTCGTTTACTTCAAAACGCGTCCATTAAGACTGAGCTGAATAGCTGTGCCAAGAGACGAGGAACTTTCTCTGGGCGAATCGTTCGTCATAAATTTGTCTGCCTTCGCGTCGGCACCTTCGCAGCTAGTGGCACACGATGCAGAAAACCTGACGATAAGCTCGGCACATTCAAATATTTTCAATTAGTTTTGGCGTATCGAACGAAAACTAACGAGAATCTGCGTCTCCTCGGATTCCAGCACCATATCCCACGATCATCCTATTTTTGTTTTAGCGACCCTTAAATCTTGAAGTACTATAGTAAGAGCAGGTTGTTCTTGTCAAAGACTTCAAAATCGTACCCGAATTTTATTCCGGTTGAAGAGATGCCCGACGATTTATCGCTGTCACCGAGAAAGAATCGCGACAAAAAGTTTGAGAGATTGTCTGGATTATTTGGAGGACGATGAGCGATATTCAAGGAGATAGTTGGAGAACGAGTGCGGCTGTTGAATTTTGTGGGAATTTTCTGCATGTGACTGATGGAGTTTTAAAAATCGTATGAGTGGGGAAGGTTCAATCGTTACTATTCTGCGTCACATTTTGATGATGCATTTATCTTCTTTTATAATCAATATTCATATGCATAGAAATTTCTGTGTAATATGATAATCAATAATGTAATGTTGGATATATTTTTTTTATACTATAGCTTGAAAATTTTTTAGTTTTGATATATATTTCTCTTTTAATACTTTTAAATATTATTTTTTTATATAAAATTTTTGATATGTAACAGGTGTACGTTTTTCCTGTTTGTTTTATTTTCTGCTCGTTCTCTCGAACTTTTTATTGTATTATTATTTATGTATTTTTAGACAACATGAAGAAATAATTAGAATTTTTAACTTTTAATTTCATAATCTAAAGCCACTGTCGACCTCCATTCTTTATTTCTTAATACGAATACACACAGAATAAAAGAATTAATCTATAATGTCACTAGCACGTACCAAATTCAATTACACGGAGTCAGTCCACAAAAGCGCTCAGATATCTTGGAATCTTGAACTTGGTGTTTCCTCAGTATTGTTCAAATTCTTTGTCGTATCGATTTATCTTTTTTATCTCGGTGATTTTATTTTTCCTTGCTATAAACACAACTGCAAACTCATATATGGGATTAACATATTTCTTTGCGGTTATCCTCTTTATTTTCTATTAGCAATAAATTAATACTCCGATACAGCTGCATCTGTACTTATTTCAAACTTAGTAAAGTTTGTGTATATAACATTTTGCAACTTTATTATTTTATATGCTGCTATTATATTTTTTTTAGACCGCTGCGTTTAGTGATTGTGTCTAGAAACAAAAGAAATTTTCCGATATCAAGTCCGATATCAATTAGAGCGATATCAAGTGGGCATGTATAATTTGTTTCTCATTTCTTTTTTTCTTCATATCTTCTGTTATTTTCTTCCGTTATTATATCGTTTTATGATTTTTTTCTAAAGTTTTATTAGTTTCTATATTATTTTGTTTCTTAAAAATTAGGAAGATTTGCAGAGATATAGCTTGGTGAAAAAATAAAAACTGATAATGCGATTCAAAAGTGAATTAAATAATTGAAAAAGATCTCAGCGAATTTGCGATGAGATCTATCCACAGGATGAGATTTCTGTTAGTGGTCGTCCATGAACGTCGGTATTACTGGTATTGGTCGTTATGTGGACGTTCACGTGGAGGACCGATATGTCCTCGTAGTGAACATATACGTGTGGACGATTGTATGCGATCGTACGTGCTTGAACCTGGTCACCTCAAGGAAAATTACCTTCAGGAATTTACCACGATTTCCGTGTACGTTTCATGGCGATATACTCTATCGTAGACCTGCTAAACTTTTCCTAAGAGTGGTGGTCGAAATGGGATCTCTGGAGTTGTACCAATCTTGAGTACGTCGAACTTTTTTAAACTCTTTGATAAATATGTCTTTAACACTTCGTTGAAAATGATTGTATAAAATTATTTTTTAATTAAAAATATTTGTATTTATCTAACAATAAATTTGTATATTTATAAGTTAATAATTTTATACTCGTAGTATTTTATACCTTTATATTAAATTTAATAAACTATTTGTTATTAAGCAAGGTAACATTTAACTTATATTTTGTTTACTTAAATGTTCGGATATTTAAAAATTTTATACATAATTTTATATTTTTCTCTATACGAATAAAATATAAGCAAAAATTCAACATATGATGTGTGTGTAACGAAATTAATATCTATTTTTTATTAAATTCTTATTAAAATCAATTATTACGGTATTGATATAATTTTTCTATATTTCGTATATAATTTTTTTAGTTATTGAAATTTTCATTATTGATACGTGTTTTTATGAAATTAATTATATATATATTGTATATATATATATATATATATATATAATTAAAATTAAGAGTTTAATTTAGTACAATCTTTTATTGTACAATTTTTCGTAAGCATTAAATATAGTGCAAGATAGAAGCCGTTCTACATGGACATTGTGGTTTCAATATATACAAAATTCAAGTTACATATATTAGAGATAACGAAGTGCAATCGATCTTGAAAGCGGAGAAATGATTTAATAAATTCTCTTCTTATCTCGACTTTCGCGGTCGTTTCCGTAGCTCAGCTTGAAGACGCTCTTTTCTATGTATGTGTTTCTTATATGTGCAAATGCTGGGATATTTTGGGATAACAAGATCATAAGCCGCAGGCAATAACAAGATCCGTCGAAGTAGTGAGCCATATATCAAAAGATATATCCTTCGTTATTTCAACCGCCAAGATGTTATTTTCTTACCTAAGCAACAAAAGGAATCTCTGTTTTAATTTATTTTATCGAGTTAACCAATTTTGGCTTGAAAAATATAAGTACGCTCAAAGCGTTTTTCTTATTTATTAAAAAATTATACTGAAATATTTGATAGAATTATTATGTATTTTGAATTTTAATTTTTCTTTCTTTTTCTTTTGCTACTCCCTCTTTTGTTTATTTTTACGTTATTATACGTTATTATACGTTTTAGCATTCTTCACATTTATAACATGTTTCGACAAACTCAATATATTACATAGATATTATACGTAATCGACGTGGTCACTTCCATTATGATCCATTATAGAATGGTTCGTAATTTCTGTTTTGCCCCCTCTTTTGTTGCCAGTTACCATGGCTTTGTTCTACACCCTCATTCACAATTTCGTTTGTATTTTGGAACGTAATTCGTAGCAAGTTATTATCGTTCTCGCTATCTGCTTACGACTATTCTCTACAAAAAGCATACGATCAGGTGTGCGCAATTTGAAATCTGCGTGCTCACGAGGGAGACTGGCAACGCGCCGATAATCAAGAACCGAAGTACGTAATCCTCCCGACGCAGCTCATGACGCGTACCAGCGGTCCACGAACAAAGCATAAATCACAATGCGACGAACATTCGTTATATGGCATGCGGACCATGAAATATGCGGACACTGTCTGTCCGTCGGCAATAGGCGTATGATATGTATGTATTTGTGTACAGCATACGCTGGGTACGTAGTTCAGTACGCAATCTAGCGCACTGGCGAAGTACACCTCGCATTGTGAAAGCTAAATTCGTCCGATTGAATTCAGAATTATTCAGTGAGATGGGCGAGTATGTGTCTGGCGAACCAAGATCCGTCACGTGATCGCCAGTATCAAGTTTTGGCGATTTAAAGCGTACCTCTTGCCGAGATAACGCAGGATACCCTTTGTCGTGGCCGTTTATCCCTCCATCGACCCATAGTTTCGTGTATCGAAATACTATGTGGCGGATCGTAATGCGAGCAATAGTGCTTCTATTATGGAAAGGTTAAATGATAGCTGACATCTGTTCTAGGATTACAAGCGTACTTACGCGACAGCTATTATTCCCCGAATTTGTCGTACAATTATATAATAAATGAGATCATTTTATATACATTGTATCAAAAGTAATATTTACAAAAGTATAACAGTCTGAATCATTTGATTTACTAGAGTCTGGATAATATTTAAATGAAAATAATATTCAGGGTGACGATTATCATATTATTTAATTATCTTATTAAAATCTTGTAATGTATTAAATTTTTTTAACTTTGTGAGCAAATTCTATACTTTGTGGAAATTCTGTTAGATGTGGCATCACGAATTGGAATTGAGTTGAAGGAGCACATACCAGTTTGTGAAAATGCAGACCGGGATAATAGACGGTTACTTTAAAATGTTAAGCATAAAATAAAAGTTATATTGTTTTTTGCGGAAATAAAGTGTGGAAGAGATATTTTCGCTTATATCATGCAGTTGTGCCGTGCATTATCTCAAGATTTGTATCGAAAAGTAATCAAACACCATGTGTCTCCAAGAGGTGAGGCAAAAACGATTATATTAAATATCACTCATTGAAGACAATTTTTCAGACTTTGAAAAAATTCTATATTAGTTATGTACCAGTTTTTGTTAAAAAGAAATATGTTATACGTAAAGCAAATTAAAATAGATGGTTGGACCTTTCGTGTTCTAGCCTGCATTTCATAAACTAGTGCGCCTTCACCTCTACTCAATTCTAACTCATTCTAACTCGAGATGCCACATCTGAGAGAATTTTCATAAAGCACAGAATTTTCTTATACAGTTAAAAAACCGATACTCCATAAGTACAATTTTAATAAGATAAATTAAATAGTATGACTTTTCTTGTGCTCGCAATGGAAAAGTAGGCTTGCATTAATTAGAATTCTGGTGGAAAATGAACAAATCAGAATTTTCTGATCTATTAGAATTTTAGTCAAGATAACCATATGTCCAATTATGATGATTAGAATTCTATTTAATATAATCAATATATACTGTTCGTGTTCATTTTCAATCAGAAATTTTGTTCAGTATGTATGTGCTGTTTATAATCTTGATTTTGTAGTGTACGTGCGCGTTGCAGAAATTATAAATTTCTGTTGACATGGAACACGAAAAGTACATTAAGGATCTGTAGTAAAATTATGAAGTATATGCGGGGTTCTTCGAAAATCTTAACGTTACTCTGATTTTATTTTCTTCTTCTATCACCACTTACATGAGACTTACGTTCTTTTCGAGGTTCACGGAAAAGTTTGTACGCTGAGGTTCTGACGCGCGGTTGAGAGGTCGGTCATAATGAGATTTCGGGTGAACAATAGCGTCGTCATTTCCCTAATGCAATTCGGCACTTAAATATTTTAATAAAATTCCCTCCTTCTCCGGCGGAATCTTTACTTAATCCGCCCATTCCGTGTTTCCGCTTTCTTCTGTTTCTTTCTCAATTTTTATCCAATGACTTTTTACGCTACGCTAACTGGCAACAAGTTATCGAATTGACTACAATTTCCAAGTTGGCTCGTACGAGATTTGCGATATATTCTGAGTCCTCAAATTGAAATGTTTGTAACTTTGAGATAGGTAAAATTAGATGATGATAATAGAGAATCGATTTATTGCTCGTATAATCAGGATATAATTTCAAGCAATAATGCTAGTAACGTATTTTAATAGAATTATGTGCGCAATGTGTAATATGAACATTGAAGATGTAACATCGATATGCGAAATTAATGAATCAGATTTAATGAGAACGTATAAACACCTAGAAGTAATTTATTAACATGTATCTAACTACTGAAATCTTTTTCATTTCTAAATTATTTCCTTTTCATGCATACATTTTTCAAGTCAACTCATATCTCCGGCCTTACATTCGTGTTTTTCCAAAGACTTTTGTGCAATTCAAGGCTTTCTTTTGCTGACTATTCGGGCACAAACATAAAGTCGGTTACACATGGTACTTCTCCACTTTCATGCTAATTTTCCTACTCCTATCTGCATTTTCTTCTTTCAGACCACCTCTAGCAATCCTTTTCTCCGTGTATTCCGTCCCCGTTTTCATCTTCCTAGTCTTTCATACGCAACCTTTACAAAGTATATTCCATACTATGGGGCATCTATTCTTATTGGTCTAAAACGAAGTTTTCGCGACTTGCTGTGAAGTGAACTGCTTGCTCTGCGTATTTTCTGTTTAAGTTTGTAACAGTCGAGTGATTCATATCGAGTATGTTCACATTTGAGTGTACGTTTGAGATAAGTTTCGTAAAGATGTAAGACCATATTTGCTAGGTGATACGTTGGACCCAGCAGGATTTTACTATTTAATTTTCTTCCTTACAGCAGCAGTGAACTTCCAACTATAATATTTTAAGATCGAAGAGATAATCGATAAAACGACGAGTCCAGTGTATTTATTTACAAAATATATAATGGATAATTTATTTTTATAAGCACATTATTTCCATGCGAAAACACAATATTGAAAATAAAATGTCTGAAATATTCAATGTAAAGCAATTATCTATGTTCTACGTGATTATCACGAGATCGCTGCAAATGGACCTTTTTCGGGGTAAACAAAGGCAGAACGTTCTATTTGTGGACATATGCCGATAGCGCGAGACAACCAACATAATGTCTAGATCGAGAGGTCAGTATACATATATCAGTCAGGAAAGGGGTGGATTCTGTTTATCTATTTTCACGAAAACTTGCCCGAAAGCAAGAGAACCCGTTTTTAACCATAGATAAATCAAAATACAAGCTGCAAAACTTTTAAGTGCCCGAAAGCTGTGTCCAGGCAAACCTCATATAGCGAACGTAACTTTTAAAAAAGCGGCGTCATAAACATTAACTTGGAGCGCTTGAGACCGCGGCTCATAATAAAATATTTTATTATGAGATTTTTTTGTTATATCCAGGTTTATTTTAACGTACTCATTATTGTTGATATTATGACACCCCCGTTGTCATAACATCTTTAATTTAACTGTTAACACAATTAATAATTACAGAGAGATAATTGTGTTGCCTATAATTAAAATTCTATCTCTGCCTTTTCTTCTCTCTCTTCCTGAATATGTATGTAATACATATTTACATTATATATTTACATTTATATATTTCACGAATATATTGGATTCGTCGTTTCGTCGATTACGGCTTCAATCGTAAAATGTTGCACTCGGAAGTAATGTTCTCTGCTGCTGCAAGGAAGAAAATTAAATAGTAAAATCCTACTGACAGACCGGACATGGTTTAATTAGAATTTTAACAAAGCACATCGAAACGGGAAAATAAAATCCAAAGTAACGTCGACGTGTGCGCGCGGATTATACAGGGCGGAGATACGCGCGAGATCGATTAAAGCAGATATTACGTAGATTGATTCGACCAGCGGGACCGCGCCGAAGACACCCCGGGCAAAGGAAATTTGAAATTGAAATCCGGTTAAAATGTCAACGATGCCCCAGCCTTGTTATCGCTTGAATTTTTCAAAGAGAACCGGTTAGCCCGCGCGCAATCTAAATCTTTCTACTCTTTTTCCATCCTCTGTCGATTTGACATTCTGACTAAGCATAATTAAGGATTTAGCATATTAAAAGAAGCGTGAGATGTTCGAATTACGATGAAATCGTTTAGAATCATTGAATTTCTGTCCCTCCCTTCTTTTCTTGATTCCATTATTGACTAATTTCGTAAATTGATTTAATATTCCTTTTTATTTTTAAATTTAAAATTGTTGCTGCTCAAATGACCACTTTTTTCTCCCTCCTAGTAGAAATATCCGGGGAATATGAAAGTGAGGAAAAAGATAAAAGAATGACAAGAACGGTTGGACACGATATTAGAAGTAACGGGTGCAGTCGTGCTATTCTTATTACTCGCCACGTATTCTGGCCGACATTATATTACACTCTTTTGTATGGCCGAGCGACGGTAACGGGTTACAATCCGACGATTTGGGTTCTCTTTCCCAACCATCTCGTTCCTCATTTATCTCTTTGCGTATCCTTGCTGTATTTCCCTTTTTATTCATATTATATTGTATATTATTATTCTCTCAATTTAGAGGTTATTAACTTATATAGTGACATAAAAAAAAATATTAGTGAGGGTACAATATAAAAAGTAACACAACCAAAATATTTGATTTGTTGATTTAATATAACTACACAAACAAACTTTAATCTAGTTTAGTTAATAAGAAACTTATGAAAAAAGTTGATATTAAATTATGTAATTAGCGAAAACTTAATAACCCAATTCGATTTAGATGAAACGCATATTCTTTCCATTTTTTGTCATGTAAAGTAACAGTTGCAAGTTTTAATGTAATTGGATAATTACTTTTAAGAACGTTTTATCGATTGTCTCTCTCAAGTAAGAAAAATTTATAGTGAAAAAGATATGTAGGGCGTTTCCTACTCTTGTTCACTTTTGCTGAGTCAGTAACTTCAGAGGTCTACATTTTCGTGATGTATATCCTGACACTTCACAAATGTCCTTTTTCATTCTTGTCATCCTACAGTTCCATCTTCTTTCGAAATTGTACAATATCGAATTCCATCATGAAAGCAAACGAGTATCTTTACGCTGGTTGTTGAAGACAAAGATATAGAGTCAGAGTTAAAAAATAATAGGTATATAAAATTTATAGTAATATCAGCTGCATATTTATTTCATTTGTGAGTTCTTTTATGCAATTAGACACTATCTTTATTTCACTTATAAATATATTTAAATCGTAGGCATAATGTTAGTACATTTTTAATAAGTTATGCAGAAAAATATTAACAATTTATTTTACGATTTCTTTCCTCTTTCTTTTTCTATTATTCTTTTCCTTTTCCGTGACAGTTATAAGCTTTAAAATTGCATCTTTGTACGTGACATAGCATAACTTCCTTTACTTCTCTAAATCCATCGCCCTTGCTTGCCTTTTTCACGTTTTTTATTTTATTATATTTCTCTCTCTCTCTCTCTCTCTGCATTGTCTTTCAATCCCTTGCATCATCAAGCTTAAAGTCAGGATTAGGACGCACGGAAGTACACTCTGGCGTTAAAGAATGGAAACCGTTGATCCTGAGGATCAAGAGAATACGCCCTGTCCTATTAACGTTTTTGCGAGCGCAAACTCCATCTGCGATATACTTTTCTACCAAGGCTCGTGCAATTTCTCATTAGGGTAAATATTATAGGTCTCATTACGTAATGGTACCAGCCAGGAGAAAATAAATTCCAGCGAGACGACAGGAAAATGATCTGAAGCTGAAGATGGAAGTAAGAAGTTATAGATATCTAAAGTGTTGGTGAAATTTTGTTAAAATCTTGCAAGCGTAATCATCATGTCCTTATTAATATTTCCTTTTACAACAAATTTAAAACTTTTATCTTAAAGACTCTTGAAAAAGATCAACCGAACAAGATCGACAATTCGACTTTATTTAGGCAAGTTACATTTTGTGCAGAGATAAAGAACAAAATTATTAACTTTTCTATAATACCCTGTTTAACAAATAATAAAATTATATTATTTTTCTGCGAACAATATGTATGTAACATAAATATATTTTTTATATAAATAATATTTACAAAATTGATATTTTTTTCTCCCGAGTCAATGTTGAATCTGGAATGATATAATACGAAATTCTATTAAAAGGCAGAGTAAATTTTATCGCAGTGCATACATTCGTAATAGGTTCTGCGTTCATTTGTCTACTGTACACGTTATACATTTTGATTAAATTTATATTTGTTTGTAAATATCCACAGGCATTTATAGACTAAATTTTACCAGAATTGAATTTATCTGATGTTCTTTTTGATGTTATTATCGTATATAACATGTATATATGTATATATATATATAT
>NW_017304543.1:1260874-1262725 GCF_001594115.1 Trachymyrmex septentrionalis
CTTAAGTACACACGTAAAATGGAAGTAGTATTATGCTCGGAGATGGATATATGCGAAGTCTTGGTACCATGCGTAAGAAGTCACGTACTGGAAATAAAATATAATCTTGAGTAAGCTACCGAGACGCTACTTAAGAGGGAGTACACACAAAGTGCGGCGATTGAAACGGTTTAAGAAGTAATTATAAAGTTAGGAACAAAATTCTCCCACAGAGTTGAATATATTTCATTCAACCGTGAGGTAGAATATCACTAAATATTAAACACGTACATTAAATATTTTTTAACCGTAAATATTAAAATATATATATATATATATGTCCGTGATACATTATAATATGATCAGTTTAAATTTATTTGGCTAATTGCTACGAGATACTAGTATAGATTTATGCAGTATCAAGTTTGATTAATTCTATGTTCAGATATTACATTTGGTGTCATACATTAATGTGACATTAATTACGAGATTCGTTTTATACTGTAGCAGTTAAACCATTAACATAATCGCATTACAACTTGATAATGTATGTACAATTGAATTTCTCAATAATTTTCCGTATCGCTTTCACCTATTGATAGATTATTCACTTTTGTAATATTAACTTTTTATATATTGAAATACATCCCACACAGAATTAAATAGTTCAATATTGATGAAAATATGGTAAACATTCAACATTAATGAAAATAAATTGCTAAAATGTAAATTGCACGAGGTATTTAAATAAACACTCTTTGCGACGGCATAAAGATTATATTACTTATAAATTTAATTATTTACAATTCTTAAGATGCTTAGATTAATATGAAATTATTAATATCCTTTTAAGATGCTTATTAGTATCAAACATTATTAAATTGCTTATCAATTTAATATGTAATATTATTAATCTAATTCTGTTTATGACTGCGTTTCAAGATTCCAGGCGCGGTTTGCAGAATTGCATATGTATATAAATTTACTCACTAGAATATTTCAGAAATATTTCAGCACTAATATATACGCTTTGATTGAAAATAAGTTTATTTCTCTTAATTGATTTATCTTTGTCGGTCTAATATAAATTATAATTATTATTTCTCTTAACGAACTGTAAATGGTGATAAGAATCCTCATTATTATTTTTTGCTTGATAAGAATTCCTCACTGATCGAAATAATCGAGAGGTAATTGATTTTCTAGGTGATTCCGCATTAACGCTTGAATGGTTTCCCCCACGTAACGTAATTCTTCGCAAGAATCACTATGTTATTAACTGGTTGACGCATGACGAGAAATGAACAGAGCAAATGTCTGTGAAGGAAAGAAAGTGATGGTCAGAATTCTTTGTCGCATAGAAATCTCCAGGGGAGACTCTCTAGAACAGTTAGTAATTATCTCTAGTTGGTAAAAGTGTAATTATTCTTCCAGTTCAGATATTCTTTTTTTGGTCTTATCTCTCTTATTCTCGCGGTCAAGAGTAATCGATGTACGTACATGAATATAAAAAACTTCGATTAAGCTATGTGAGAGGATAGCTTGTGAGAATTTTAAATTACATTAATTCGTAAATGCATAAAAAAAAATTTATATATATATTTACATTTAAAAAATAAATATAATAATAAGATTAAAAGAGCTGCAGAAAATATTACATTAGTCTTTGGTTTATACTGCTTCTGGCTAAGTAAAATATGTAAAATGAATAAATATTAATTTTACGAGCCGTGCAGAAATTTAATATTTTTGAATCTCTGACTTTATATTTAAAATTTTTATTATAAAATTACGTTAAAATAAATATAATTATCATATAGTTTTATGTCTGAGCATGTGTATATAAATACATATATATGTATATGTATACAC
>NW_017304543.1:1262825-1272022 GCF_001594115.1 Trachymyrmex septentrionalis
GTATGTTTAAATACGTAGGCATACGTTTATATGAATTCGTTCACTGTTATTATCCACGATTAATCTCTATTAAACAAACTTCATAAATTAATGATTCTATAATGATTTCGTGACAAGTCTTTTCGATAGGAATTTAAAGCACTAGATCCATCAGAGCTAAACGGCGACTGTCACCGTAGCAATAAACAGTTTATAGTTTATGATATTATTTTTGAGCGTGCTAGCTGCTAAATCTAGTTAACTTTCTCTGTGCTACCTTTTTCCGTGATACATGTTGTCCTTTTTCGCGGTGCAACGATACCTCTACGCTGGAAACCGTATAAAATGTTGTGATACAGGTACATGATATCGATTATCTCAGAATGTATAACAATTCTATATACATTGTATATTATAAACATCTGAATAATGAAAGTATCATTAATAATGCAAAAATATTATTCTATGCATCATTAATCATACATGTGGATTCGTAAATCAAAGCGTATGCTACTTACGCCATAACGTGCACGAATTAGTACCTTTGAGTGGAAATTGGTATTCGACGTTACGAATCTTCAGAACGAGTTATACGTTTCTAGAAGCCATAGTATGCACTTGCCTTCTATCATTTGATCCTTTGTGCTAGTAACAGCGGCAACTACCAGCAGTTACCCTATTGTTCGTCGGATAACCGGATAATCAAATTATCGTGTTATTCACCATTTCGCTGAATGATGCCACAAAGCGGAATATGCGGATAACTATCTTTCCTTAATTAATACTCGATTGAAGATTTTTCTTTTAAATTTCATATTTCTATTAGATAAATTAGGTAAATTACGATCTTAATTATAATTTTAAGTTAATTCGACAGTTCACACGAATTTCCAACGAATTTATTCGTATAGAAATTTAGATTCTTTGCAATTTAAACAGATCGTGAATAGTTTTTCGCCATTGATCGCTCTTGCTGTACGCAAGAGGATCGACGACGACGTTCAAATCCCGTTTATTTGATTACCTCTCGTTTAATCGAGGCATTCGGCCCAGAATGGGATTTCACCGAATCGTCCGTCGTGTTCGAGACCTGAGGAGCGCGTTTATATGCAGAAGAGAGAGATACGATTAAACTAAAAAATCTATTGAAAGCCAAGTTTCTCGACGGCCAATATATATATGTATATAATATAAATATTATTTTTCAACAAAGAGCAATCATATATTAATATTTACACTTATTAGTTTGCACAAGCTAAACTAATAAGCTTCCTAAATAAATAGAATAAATACAATATATTTTATTATATACAAATTTATTTAAATTTAATTATCGATGTTTATCAAACAAATATTTCTAATAACAAGTTTATTAAACATAATGCCTGGATAGAATTGTTTATACAATGAGAGATAGAGTACTTTAGCGCCTCTTGTTTTCTCTTTATTCTTTTTATGTATTTTTCCCATTTTATTTAAGGAGGCGATAAATAAAGTGAAGGGGAAGCATTTTACTCGTTTAGTTTTAGGTATTGAAGAACGTAAACTTGATCTGAAACATTATTCACAAATTAAAGAATTATATATAGATAAAAAGTGTACATATTATAGAAAGACGATAAAATAAATAAATAACCATTAATAAAATTAATTATCATGCATTATAAAAATTAGATAATGATGTGATTCTGTTTTTATGAGAAATAACTATATAAATATATTATTTTTTAAGGAAAATTGTTAACTAAATTTGCAAGCCTTGTACCTAATATTTATTCTAATTTGCAGTACTGTTGTTACGGTTTAATGCGCATTCTTGTGAAGAAAACAAATATGCAGCAAACTTAAGAAGATATGGCATTGTTTTTATAATTGGTTTAGATGAAAAGAACGAGAAGATAAAAAGGAGAGATAGAACAAGCAGGATCAGCTGGAAAGTTTATGTTAAGAATGCTAACGAAGAGGAAAAGATGAAAGAAGAACGTTGCTATCTTTCTTGTATAGAACTTTGTTACTTTCATACTAAGGTTCAAGATAATTTTGAAACGGAGTGTTATGACGTTGAAAGGCACTCATTTTGTATGACCTTATTAAAACGTATATTCAGCAACTCATTCTAATGCAATAATTATAAGCGTTTCATATATTTCTTTCGTTGTTAACGATGATTACAAGATATAATATCTGAAGCCATACAGAGTCATTATAAAGAATAATTACCTATTTTTGCCTCAACATTAATTTACAAACATTTTTCATGAACTCAATAAAGTTAGCAGAAGCTAACGGCAATTCGATTACAGGAACGATTTGTATTGGAAAAAGTATAATCGAACTACGCGCGTAATCGAAATAAGCTTTATCCCGTTCGTACTCCTAGTTCCGTCTTTATTCATGTCTCGATGTGCAATGCTTTCCGGTAGATACGCCCGTCTGCGTAGGTGGAATGTAACAACGCGCAACGGCCGGACGAGATTAAATCCGCTATGAAGCCGATCGTTGCAGCGCGGCAGGGCAATAATTTTTAACGGTACCGCGACTTCGATTTTATCGCGAGCGCGCGAGTGCGCCGCGATATTTTATTACCACTTCGGCAAACAAGCTCGGCGCTACCGCTGTCGGCGCTGGCTACATGAATGCACCCGTAGACTCGCAGGGGGCACGGGGCTTTGTCGTGGGGAAAGTTTTGCCGATGTCAGAGAACTTTCGACGAACTTTCCGTGCCGCTGTTGGATCGTGTTCCTAGATCGTCGAACCATCTAATAGACTTACATCTACACGCGCGAGCGAATGAGAGAGCGGGAGTAGTTTCGCCTAGAGTACGGCACCTCGGCAAGGCTGATGCCTAGGTAGTTCCCCGACGATAGGTAGACACTTTCAGCATCGTCATGTCATAAACGTGATACTGTAGATGGCAACGCGAGCATAGAATGGCAGAAGGTAGCGAAGCGCATGGTGTTGATAGTACTTTATTGTGTACCGTATCTAATAAGCGTGTGCAGAACTGAAATGTGGATCTTAAGAGCGTCGCCGTATATCTGAGTAACTGGAACAATGCATTTCCCGGAATTGCAAATGCTTCGCATGGGCAAATAATGTTCTATTATATTCAATTTGTTGAGACTAGTCATATTTAATTGCATACAAGTTTTGATACAACGCGTGCGCTCTCTCTCTCTCTCTCTCTCTCTCTCTCTCTCTTTAATTCTTGTGAATATTTCGTCATAGGCGACTATGGCGATTTCGCGTCCAGTGTTATCGATCTTGGAATGTAGTGCAGTCACAGCACAATTATAATACTGCTCGCAATGAAAATACAAACAAGATACGCGAGCGATGACATAGTACGACGTTATAGTTGCATTTTGGCATTGAACGTCGTCGAGGGGTAGGACAGAGCCGTGAGTTAGCCACGCGATGTGTAAACGCGCCCTGGAAATTTGCAAGTAAATGGCAATTAATCAGTGTCCGTATGAATGGCCCGCTGCCGTTAATTTGTCATTTCGTGCCGCGACAATTTGCATGCGACTGTCCACCGGCCATCGAATTTGCTGTTGCGCCACGCGCGCAGCAACAACCACCGGCTAGTTTCTGCTAAGCACCCTCGTATTTACGGGAAGCTCTTAATATCTGCGCGTATAGTAAAGAGGAAGTCCGGTTATACATTTGCAGCGTATTCTTCAAACGTAAAAATTAAAGTGTGAGAGATCCTTCGCATTCATTAATAATACACTCGCTTTATATCGTCTTTCCTAGTTTTCCTAACGAACGTTTAAAGTTTTCCACAATTTTATATCAATCTTTTTGAGAGATAAAAGTAAAATTTTGTCCAATTTATTAAATTTGTAATTTATTGAAATTGTACATTTTTTGGTTTATTTAATTTGGCTTATATCGAAATAACAATATTATTGCTACACAAACTTAAATTGCAAGATTGAGAAAAAAAAGATAGCCAACGAAATATAATGAAAAGTTCCATTCTTGTATATTGAGTTCCGACTTCATCATTCGTCTTTGGAAAAGGTTCGATACTTTTTAGTTCAAAGAAGAGACTTTTTCCACGCTACACATCGCTGTCGCCACCCGTGTCGATGGTGAAGAAAATTTCGGAATACCTCGAAACTTTATCGGCGCTCTTTCTGTTAGTTCGAAGCGCGAAAAGCGCTATCCGCGGCACATGAACGGTTTCCCTCGCTCGGAAACTTTTATTTCGCCGTTCCGTCGACATAGATTACAGGAAAATCGAGAAAAAAAAATGTGCATTGAAGAAAAAAAAAAGTAGGTACGTGTAGAGATTCGTCACTTTCAATGGCGAATACCTTCACAGGCAAACTCGGAGACGACACAATGTCTCCTCATGCGAAAATGTACACGTGATATTTTTTAAAATGATTTACGAGTATAGCTTTTGCTACTCCATATAAATTACTTGTTTTCCATTATTTCTCTCTCTTTCAGAAAAGAACAAAACATTTCCAATTAAAATCCTTTATTTATCTTACATGTTTTCATATAAATTTGAATTAGGTAAACAATAGTAAGTGAAAATCAAGAATAGTGTTTAAACACAATTAAGAGATAAATAGCATTTTCGGTCAAAGTGGATCTTAATGCGGGTCTTTGTAATATTCATATGTCAATGTATATAAATATAATTATAGTTCTATAGACAGTTTAAGAGTTGTGAGATTATTATTTCTGTGTATATAACTGTGTTTCATATTCGACAAAGCGAATCGGCGCACAGTCTATAGAATTAATAATTGTAATATACTAATAATAATTGTAATAATTCGCACATGGAATATTACATAAGCACCAAGACCCGCTTTGATCAAAATGGCATTCTTCTCTTATTTATATTCCTGATTTATATTCCTGGTGTTTCCACATAAATTTACGTGTAGAATTATCCGCTTTAAGTATTCGGAGGTAAATAAGTCAGAGTTTTCTGAATGTACGTCAAGTTTGAGTGAAATGTCTCTTATCTTCTTACAATATGTTTTCACATTCCGTCGTACTTAACCGAGTGCTTCGTACGCGGAAAGTGTACGACGTTTCTTCCATATTGCTTATTTTCTCTGCATTAAGCGTAAAATTTTCAATAAAATCTGTGATTTCTTAACTCTAGCGAATAAAGGAGGGTAATATGGAAAACACACCTATGCCAATATGATGTAGAACTACCCGATGAATCGGCGGGCTCGGTTTAGCGGACTGTGTGGAAGTGAATTTCTTCTTATTCCCAAGTATTCGACTGTCGTCCCATGGCGTATGCGCAAGATCGATTCCCGTCGTTTCCACTGTTGACTGCGAATGCATTCGATGTAAAATGCAGAAAACGATCAGCGCGATATACCATACGAATAGTAGAATGTCAGAGGAGGGAGAGAGGAAGATTTCAGAGTTTGAGTTCGAGAATTTATGGAAATGTATTTTTCCACGTTGCGAGTGTTGATTTGCACTCTGTGACGCGCATTTTTGCCGTGTTTCCTTACAATCACGAATATATTACCGGCTTTCTGTGAAATTGTTAAAGCAACGCTCGATTACATTCAGCTAGCGGTTTACTGTGAATCGAATTTTTTGATGCTTTGATTAAGTGTATTGCGTGATTTTTTTTTTCTATATGCGATTGTTATATTTTGGTGCTATAACGCGGTGTTATTGAATTTATATTGTAGTCTGAGAAATTTATTTTCTCCGTTCAAAAGTAAGAAAATACAAAGTTTTTGATCATAATTTTCTATTTTCAGTATGTTGGATAATCTGGTTGAAAATGTCGAAAATTTTCATTACTACACATTACTTAGAAAGTTTCGCGTAAAGTGAATAAATTATCAGGTTAATTTCTATTTGCTATAGCTGTTTGCGTGCATAAGCATAAACTATTTGTCTTATGTTCATTTTGTCGGAATATTCGCGCAATATACACTCCTATGCATAGTAAATTCTTTTAATTGAATTAAATTAAATTTTTTATTAAAAAAATGTGATTACAAAAAAAAAAGGAATTAAATACTCGATTTAACCTATTTTTTAAATTATTTTCGGAAACAAAATAATGAACAATTTTTTGATGAATAGGAAATGTTCAGTTTTATTAAATGTAATATTATTTTCTAGTTGTAATTAATTTATGTGCATATATATTAATTTGAATAATCCGCAATGTCGATATATTATACTGATTTGCATAAATGATTTACTTATTAATGCATTATCAATTACGATAACCTTTTGTTTGCATATGGCGAATTAAATATTATGTTAATCTTGAAGGATGAATGCATATGATGTAATTAATAGAAGCTGCATTGATATCTCCTTTTACGTTGAAATAATTTTGTACATCCATTGAATTCAAGCTATGCCATGAAATGTCCGTTCGTAAAGTCCGAGACTCCGTACCACATAAATTATGATATAGTGAGACAGGGATTGGCGAAACCTGGAGTTGTAACAGGATGTGCACTTTCTAACTTGATTATTGCCTTCAACCTGGTATTCCACCAGACGTTACAGTTTGAATCATCTATGCTTTTTGAAAGAAGTTTGTTATGAAAGGCGAATCAGTTTACAGAAGTATCGATTCACTCTTGTTTGTTACACTTGGAGTAATCAGCACAAAAGTTTATAAATTTTACTCTTTCCCCTTTTTTTCTGTCTCTTTCGCGCTTCCTCTGCAGTATTCGAATTTGTTAAAGGTAATACTTTAACTCGATGGTCACGCAGCCATTATTCATTTCAACGCCGTTAATTCAATGATACATCTAGATGAATTAATATAATAAACACCTGCAGGTGTTCGGTCCATGATTATTTATGAATTTATGATATTACATCAGTCATGCTACAATCATCCGAGCGGATAATATGGATAAAATCTACATGGGAATGCTAAAGCACGCAGCGATGCGCTCACGTGCGATCTCCACGTGCTATCGGTTTAATCGATGTCGCTTATAATGCGCCCGTTACTTTCGACGATTTTGCGTTATATTAAATTAATTCCGTTTATCGACGATCGGAGGACGCGCGGGCACGGCGATCGTTGCACACCTATTTGCGCCGGCACGCATAATTCCAGTTTACTTCCGCTAATAAAGGAAGCCCTACACACGTGTACATGCACGTCGATACTAATGTCGGTCTTTGAATAATATCAGTAACGTGGCACGGCATCCTTTGGCGGATCGATCGAGTGTGCGAGCTGTGCGACAAATTCATTCAGTCAATTCCGCGCGGCGGTGATTCGGCCACGTTCGGGGCCAAATTATTGTCGTACCGGTGATAATTGAGCACAGCCACCTAATAAACCGCGTTCGAATCGCCGACTCTTCGCGGATAGCTTCGGGTCGAGGCAATTACAGCGGTGACTACCGCCAGGCAACGCCCCCGCGTGCACTGCGGAAACGGCGCATCAGCCAGTTTGCAATAATAACTGGATATAACATTTACGCTAGAAATTAATGCTGAACTCGAATAGAATTGCAACCGCGCGCGGACAGGAAGTAATCGCATCGGGCAACGGCTAAGCCGGAAAGTACATTCGATAATAACGTGGGTTCTCTCGTACTCGCGACGAAGTGCTATTGCCAAAGTTAATTTATGGATCAGCGAGACGCGTTTAAAGCTTTATTGGAGGAACTTCGTTGCTTCGACGTTATGTCACTTACCCGATAGCGCAGCCGGGGAATGGGGGTCGAACATGCGCGCATTCTGAACTTTGCAATACGTTCATATAATATATACATGACACAAAATTATATACTTTATATTAACTTTTCTGTAATGTTTAGATACAAGAGAGTTGTTCTTCTTTTATTTGGTAAATTCTGCTTTGATAATCAAGTATTAATTACACTATGGTACGTCTTGTTCATTCGTACAACTCATCGGTATGTCCCAATAGCTTCGACGAGATAACTTATGCAAGGTATACAATAGCGCGTACTTAGGAGCTTCATACTTTGCAAGTCTGTTGTAATTCGCAAAACAAATATTAAAGTAACGTAAACTTCATCTTTATATTCAGGCTACTTAATTTGACAAGATTATTAGTCATTAATCCGCAAAGTTATCCGCATGCAACTTGAGTATAAATTTTAAATCCAAGAGTGTCACGCAATTTCCAGCATCCACATAAATATGATTACAGAGACTATCGGGCTTAATCGTTGCGTAGCGGAAATCGGTGAAAACTTGTCCAATCTCCCAGATTGCTCGATGGCAAAAGGTGAAGACACTTCAAAGTGAAGTGCTCACTCATGCGACGAAGTTGGAAATATCGACGCAACATGACGACGTGGAGTTTATGCGAGAGTCGGATCGCAATCACGAGTGCGTCGTGGTTATCGACAAGTTACTCATTTCGCATCTCAAGAAACCGGCCCCGTCTTTAACGAGAAATTTCGCGAGGGGACGCACGGATAGAAACACGCGCGACAAGTTTCCGCGACGAGAAACTCGAGCGTAGCAACAACCCTGGTACACTTGGGAGCGAGATGCGGAAAATCGAGGCGCGTATCACCGGAGGTAGCCAAGACGCGTCGTGCTGTGATTCTTAACAGGCCGAATCGCGAGAGGACTCGCAGACTTTAAATGACTTTCGCGACGCAAATTTGCATCGTGTACACACACACACACACACACACACACACACACATGCAAATAACAGTATTCACATATAAATTACAGGCAAGAATCTCATCCCGAGAAATTTCAGGATACCTACCTTATTTCGTGGCGTCGGTGACATCATCAATGTTGAACACATCGGAGGCGCATAAGTAGTAGTGGTACTCATTGGTCAGACCAAGCGCGACAGCAGTGAAGTTTACCGAACAGCTGTGCGAAAATGTATCGTCGTTATTTGTTCCCTGGTAGTTCCTATCCGCGGTTAGGTTGTAGTCGCCTCGCTGCACACTCGGTGTGCTCAATTTGCGCAGATAAGACCGTGCGGCTAACCTGAACGGCCTTAAGGAAAAAGTTTGAAACACATAAGACTGTAATCCGCGTGGGACGCTAAGAGAAGTTACTAAACAGAAGGTTTTCTTTCTTGACCAACTCTGTTGGTCGAACTGATCTGAGAAAACTTACCCATCTTAAATGTTTTTACGAATCGAACGTGATCATCGATGCAAAAGTTGAAAATATTAAACTAATCTTTTTCATTTGAAAAAAAAAAAAAAAAAAAAAAAAAAAAAAAAATT